>NC_059192.1:6708784-6968784 GCF_020615455.1 Coregonus clupeaformis
AGGTTTTTAGAAATTGTAGCAACTTTATTAAAAATAAAAAACAGAAATACCTTATTTACATAAGTATTCAGACCCTTTGCTATGAGACTCGAAAATGAGCTCAGGTGTATCCTGTTTCCATTGATCATCCTTGAGATGTTTTTACAACTTGATTGGAGTCAAGCTGTGGTAAATTCAATTGATTGGACATGATTTGGAAAGGCACACACCTGTCTATATAAGGTCCCACAGTTGACAGCGCATGTCAGAGCAAAAACCAAGCCTTGAGGTCGAAGGAATTGTCCGTAGAGCTCCAAGACAGGATTGTGTCGAGGCACAGATCTGGGGAAGGGTACCAAAACATTTCTGCAGCATTGAAGGTCTCCAAGAACACAGTGGCCTCCATCATTCTTAAATGGAAGAAGTTTGGAACCACCAAGACTCTTCCTAGAGCTGGCCGCCCGGCCAACCTGAACAATTGGGGGAGAAGAGCCTTGGTCAGAGAGGTGACCAAGTACCCGATGGTCACTCTGACAGAGCTCTAGAGTTCCTTCCAGATGAACAACCAACTCTGCAGCACTCCACCAATCAGGCCTTTATGGTAGAGCGGCCAAACGGAAGCCACTCCTCAGTAAAAGGCACATGACAGCCCGCTTGGAGTTTGCCAAAAGGCACCTAAAGACTCTCAGACCATGAGAAACAAGATTCTCTGGTCTGATGAAACCGTTCTTTGGCCTGAATGCCAAGCGTCATTTTTGGAGGAAACCTGGCACCATCCCTATGGTGAAGCATGGAGGTGGCAGCATCATGCTGTGGGGGTGTTTTTCAGCAGCAGGGACTGGGAGGCTAGTCAGGATCGAGGGAAAGATGAAAGGAACAAAGTACAAAGAGATCCTTGATGAAAACCTGCTCCAGAGCACTCAGGACATCAGACAGGGGTGAAGTTTCACCTTCCAACAGGACAACGACCCTAAGCACACAGCCAAGATTACGCAGGAGTGGCTTCGGGACAAGTCTCTGAATGTCCTTGAGTGGCCCAGCCAGAGCCTGGACTTGAACCCGATCGAACATCTCTGTAGAGACCTGAAAATAGCTGTGCAGCAATGTTCCCTATCCAACCTGACAGAGAAGAATGGGAGAAACTCCCCAAATACAGGTGTGCCAAGCTTGTAGCGTCATACCCAAGAAGACTCCAGGCTGTAATTGCTGCCAAAGGTGCTTCAACAAAGTACTGAGTAAAGGGTCTGAATACTTATGTATATGTCATATAATTTATATATATTTTAAATATAAATTAGCAGAAATTCCTAAAAACCTGTTTTTGCTTTGCCATTATGGGGTATTGTGTGTAGATTGATGAGGGGGAAAAAAAACTATTTAATCAATTTTAGAACAAGGCTGTAACGTAACAAAATGTGGAAAAAGTCAAGGGGTCTGAATACTTTCCGAAGGCACTGTATATAATGGATCGCCCATGAAGTTTGAAAAATGTAGATATGAAAATGTAGCTAACAATGTTAAAAAGCTAACATAGACACGAGATACAAAGCATGCTACATGCTGTAACAATGACGACAATATGGATAAAACAGTTAGAAAAGAATAATGTACAAAACCGGAGATTCTGGTCACAGCAGCAGATGGTCAGCTGCAGCAGATGGTCCCAGCAGCAGATGGTCAGCTGCACAATTCATTGAACACCCTGCAGGCCTGCGTTAGCTGTGACGTCAACATTCACTCTTAAAGGGACAGGCTTTCTTACAAATATTATATAATTTATATCAATCAATCAATCAATTTTATTTTATATAGCCCTTCTTACATCAGCTAATATCTCGAAGTGCTGTACAGAAACCCAGCCTAAAACCCCAAACAGCTAGTAATGCAGGTGTAGAAGCACGGTGGCTAGGAAAAACTCCCTAGAAAGGCGAAAGCCTAGGAAGAAACCTAGAGAGGAACCAGGCTATGAGGGGTGGCCAGTCCTCTTCTGGCTGTGCCGGGTGGAGATTATAACAGAACCATGCCAAGATGTTCAAAAATGTTCATAAGTGACAAGCATGGTCAAATAATAATCAGGAATAAATCTCAGTTGGCTTTTCATAGCCGATCATTAAGAGTTGAAAACAGCAGGTCTGGGACAGGTAGGGGTTCCATAACCGCAGGCAGAACAGTTGAAACTGGAATAGCAGCAAGGCCAGGCGGACTGGGGACAGCAAGGAGTCACCACGGCCGGTAGTCCCGACGTATGGTCCTAGGGCTCAGGTCTCTCAGTTGGCTTTTCATAGCCGATCATTAAAGAGTTGAAAACAGCAGGTCTGGGACAGGTAGGGGTTTCGTAGCCGCAGGCAGAACAGTTGAAACTGGAATAGCAGCAAGGCCAGGCGGACTGGGGACAGCAAGGTGTCATCATGCCCGGTAGTCCTGACGTATGGTCCTAGGGCTCAGGTTCTCAGAGAGAAAGAGAGAACGAGAGAATTAGAGAGAGCATACTTAAATTCACACAGGACACTGGATAAGACAGGAGAAGTACTCCAGGTATAACCAACTAACCCCAGCCCCCCGACACATAAACTACTGCAGCATAAATACTGGAGGCTGAGACAGGAGCGGTCCGGAGACACTGTGGCCCCATCCGAAGAAACCCCCGGATTTATAGATGATGTTCATCATCATGTGGTCTATAGATGACATATTTAATTGGATGCAGAGTATATCATTATTGGAATTGATTTGAAATGAATGTCAATTCTCTTGAATGCAAAGAATAATATGTAACCCCCTGGTTAATTTTAGCTCGGACTGGACTGTGTTCAACATTGTTGTATGTGGGACATATTTCAAGACAGACAGCAAGGGATTTTTTATTTTTTTTTCAACTGTCATCAAAACTGTCAGTGAGTGAGTAGGCCGAATTACTGTTGTAAAAGATCGACAACAATCGTTTTAGAAAAGGGACTGATCCCGTTTTTCTGAGGACTGAACTATTCGTTTTTTTTCTGCTTGAATGGGATTGTGAGTCAAAATCCCATTGAATTTTCAGTTTGCATGCCTGTCTCGTCACCCGGTCGCTCACAATTCTTTTGTATGCAGTTTTGGAATAAAACAATTATTTAAAATAAATGTGCTTTTCAACTATTTGACAATGACACCAATTGTAACTGGAAAATGTGTTCCTAGTACATCAGTCGTCCTGATAATTATTGAGGATTTAATCTGAGGATTTATTTTAGGACCAACTGCGCCATCTAGTGCACATTCACAAGTAGTGTCTTTGAAGGCAATTCCCAATATCTGGTTTCAAATCAAATCAAATGTTATTTGCCACATGCGCCGAATACAACAGGTGTAGACATTACAGTGAAATGCTTACTGACAAGCCCTTAACCAACAATGCATAACATTTTTAATAATAATAATAAATAGAAAAAGTGTTAAGTAAAAAAATCCAAGCAAATAACTAAAGAGCAGCAGTAAAATAAAATAACAGTAGGGAGGCTATATACAGGGGGGTACCGGTGCAGAGTCAATGTGCGGGGGGCACCGGCTAGTTGAGGTAGTTGAGGTAATATGTACATGTGGGTAGAGTTAAAGTGACTATGCATAAATAATAAACAGAGTAGCAGCAGCGTAAAAGATGGGGGGGCAGTGCAAATAGTCTGGGTAGCCATGATTAGCTGTTCAGGAGTCTTATGGCTTGGGGGTAGAAGCTGTTAAGAAGCCTTTTGGACCTAGACTTGGCACTCCGGTACCGCTTGCCGTGCGGTAGCAGAGAGAACAGTCTATGACTAGGGTGGCTGGAGTCTTTGACAATTTTGAGGGCCTTCCTCTGACACTGCCTGGTATAGAGGTCCTGGATAGCAGGAAGCTTGGCCCCAGTGATGTACTGGGCCGTACGCACTACCCTCTGTAGTGCCTTGCGGTCGGAGGCCGAGCAGTTGCCGGGGGACTGAGTACGCACCCCTGAGGGGCCCCCGTGTTGAGGATCAGCGTGGCAGATGTGTTGTTACCTACCCTTACCACCTGGGGGCGGCCCGTCAGGAAGTCCAGGATCCAGATGCAGAGGGAGGTGTTTAGTCCCAGGATCCTTAGCTTAGTGATGAGCTTTGAGGGCACTATGGTGTTGAATGCTGAGCTGTAGTCAATTTTGTATTTTTTTATATTTATTTCACCTTTATTTACCCAGGTAAGCCAGTTGAGAACAAGTTCTCATTTACAACTGCGACCTGGCCAAGATAAAGCAAAGCAGTGCGGAAAAAACAGAGTCACAGAGTTACATATGGAATAAACAAAACGTACAGTCAATAACACAATAGAAAATCTATATACAGTGTGTGCAAATGTAGTAAGTTATGGAGGTAAGGCAATAAATAGGCCATAGTGCAAAATAATTACAATTATAATTTAGTATTAACACTGGAGTGATAGATGTGCAGAAGATGATGTGCAAATAGAGATACTGGGGTGCAAATGAGCAAAAAACAACAACAATGTAAATAACAATATGGGGATGAGGTAGTTGGGTGGGCTAATTACAGATGGGCTGTGTACAGGTGCAGTGATCGGTAAGCTGCTCTGACAACTGATGCTTAAAGATAGTGAGGGAGATGTGTCTCCAGCTTCAGAGATTTTTGCAGTTCGTTCCAGTCATTTGCAGCAGAGAACTGGAAGGAATGGCGACCAAAGGAGGTGTTGGCTTTGGGAATGACCAGTGAGATATACCTGCTGGAGCGCATACTACGGGTGGGTGTTGCTATGGTGACCAATGAGCTAAGATAAGGCGGGGATTTGCCTAGCAGTGATTTATAGATGACCTGGAGCCAGTGGGTTTGGCGATGAATATTTAGTGAGGGCCAGCCAACAAGAGTGTACAGGTCACAATGGTGGGTAGTATATGGGGCTTTGGTGACAAAACGGATGGCACTGTGATAGACTACATCCAATTTGCTGAGTAGAGTGTTGGAGGCTATTTTGTAAATGACATCGCCAAAGTCAAGGATCGGTAGGATAGTCAGTTTTACGAGGGCATGTTTAGCAGCATGAGTGAAGGAGGCTTTGTCGCGAAATAGGAAGCCGATTCTAGATTTAACTTTGGATTGGAGATGCTTAATGTGAGTCTGGAAGGAGAGTTTACAGTCTAATTATTTATGCCTTGTGAAGGTGTTTGTTCGTAAGTACAAGATACAGATATGCTGTATGTTTGATTAAAGTGTTAATTCATCCAAATTACACATTGGTTTCCTTACCCTGTAAGTAGCCTATGGACAAAGTATGACAGCAACCTATGTTTTGCTTACCCTACCACTGTTTCCAAATGCTAACATTATATGCATTTTTCACACTTCATGTCCAAATGAGTGGTACATCGTGTATGTTTATTTATGCAGTAATTATTTTTCAACATGTCCTCACCTGGGATTTGAACTAACAACCTCTTGGATGAAGAAATACCAATCTTCCTGCTACACCACTATGTCTGTCTCAATCATACCTGTATTAATTCCTACACTTTGCACGTCAAAGTAAATCTCAGCTCTGTTAAACATACACTATGTTATTTATCATAGTGATTCAGGAGTAACATTAAAACAGAATAATATGCCCCACCAACATTAAATAACTAAACAGAAAACCCTCAAATTGCTGAAATAAGTAAATTAAATCATCGATGAAATAATAGTATGGCTGTCCTCGGCTAAAGATATTATTGGTCGACCGAAAGTAGTCAGTTCTTTCGACCAATCGATTGGTCTAAATTTTTAAACGTGTATTTTTCCATATATAGACACAACCTATGTTTTAATAATATCAACTGTATGTGCATTGACCTTGTCTGATGCTTTAAGCTCACTGTTGATTCAATAAGACACAAATTAGATCTAGTTGCTGGTAGTGGGCTACAGGAGGAGTCGGCAACCTTTCTCATGTGGAATGCCAATTTATCTTACCATTTCTACCAATCTTCATTCCAGTTATGATTTTCATATGCACATTTTAGTGGAACAGTTTTCATTTCATTTATAATAAAGTCTTCATATCTCAAAATCAATGTCATGTGGTTAATCAAAATCCTATCTAAATGAAAATGATATAAATCTAAAAGTTACATCTATTGCAAACTATGTAAAAATAGCCTACATAAAGCCAGCAAATAAAAACATTGCAGCCTGCAGGTAGAAAATATCCTGATAAAAAATAATTATTGTGTACATCACATTTGCTACAATTTACATTTACCAGTAGTGAGTGCATACATTTTAATACTTTTTTCGTACTGGTCCCCCATGGGAATTGAACCCACAACCCTGGCGCCATGCTAACTAACCTACACAGTTGGTAGCGCATGGCCTATCTGCAACGAACTTGAAACGTTGAGTCAACTATTAACTTGGGTCTGCCTGAAGCTCCTTGCAAAATGGTATAAAATATTCTGGGCCCTCAGCGTTTCCTGTGCCAGTGAGCTCGGGACAGACACAGCTGTAGGCTATTTGCGCCAAGGGATAAGAAGTAATCAGGTAGGCCTGTTTTTATGACGTTTCCACTGGATAAGAGAATGACATTTTTCCCTTTCACGCTGAGTGGTTATCGAAAGGGAGAGAGCTGGAAAGATTATTCAAATAAATTGAGGAATTATTGTAATTCTAAATGGATTTAAAAACAGACTTTGTTTTCTTGCTGTTTGAGGTGAAGAAAACATTAATTTGAGAAGCTCCACAGCTCATTAGTGGTGGTGCATTAAGCCAATCAGAAATACTATCAGATCCCCAAATGGGCACATTTATAGGCCTACATTTGCACTGAGGCCAGGTAGCCTATAGGCCTACTTCTATGCGTAATCAGGTGCGTGTCCTTACTCAACATTGACAGGAGCCAAACAGAAGACATTGACTAAATTGACAAAACTCGTAAATGGAATGAAATAAACCTAAACTTGTTTCTCACAAGTGTAGCATAGGTTGTGCACTCTGCAAACAACGTGTCCACTCCGACAATGAGAATGGTAAAAGACTGGAATAATAATATATTGAATGCATTAACAGACATTACCGTAACCAAACAAACTTTGTAGATTAGAAATTATAGGAATTAACGGTAAATGTGCTACTGGTGATATACTGTATGTAATGGGGAATCGATAGACACTAACAATCAAACGCAAACAGTACACACTTAAGTTATGAAACAATGAATGTGCACAACGGTACCCCCCTGTATATATAGCCTCCCTACTGTCACTTTATTCTATTGTATATATAGCCTCCCTACTGTCACTTTATTTTTACTTCTGCTCTTTTTTTCTCAACACTTTTTTGTTGTTGTTTTATTCTTACTTTTTTGTTTAAAATAAATGCACTGTTGGTTAAGGGCTGTAAGTAAGCATTTCACTGTAATGTCTGCACCTGTTGTATTCGGCGCATGTGACCAATAAAATTTGATTTGATTTGATTTGATTTGAATTTGGCGGGAGAGAGCGCATTCTGGAGAGAGACATGCATTGTGCAGCCACATTCCTTCTTGGACTGTGCCATTCCCACGGCCTCCGCAATGGATTAGTCTCGGCCTCCGCAATGGATTAGTTCACTGAGATCGGCGCGAATAAGACAGGTGTCTGGTGTGCCATAAAAATATATATTTGCTACTGCTCGACGAAAAAAAATCTCTGGCGATCAACAGCCTATGACCAAACAATCGACCAGTCGAATAATTGGGGTCAGCCCTAGAGAATAGTCAGATTAACTGATAACTGAAATTGATACAGACTTTGTGGCACAGCAGAAAGGTCAGCATACTCCAAATCCAGAGGTTGTGACTTCAAATCCCAGGTGGGGTTATACTGAAAAGTCAGCACTAAGTGATCATGTTAAATGAAATCATATTGTCATGAGTTAATGATTTTTACACTATTTTAGCTGAAATACCACTTACTTTAAAACCCCCCATTTCATTGCTTTACTTCTAATGGTTTGGGACACCTGGAACCATCAAGTGACTTCCTGACGACTGGTAAAACAAATGTCTTGAGAACATTTGACAAATGTCCAAACATTGCTAAGATGGAGCCGACAGATGGCCCCTCGCCTTGAGCTCCTACAAAACATTGCAGGTTTCTACTTTTTCTGGAGTTTTTCTAGAGTTTTTCTAGTGTTTTTCTAACATTTTCTTACTCAGTTTGTTTCACCCATTACTTCATTCACCCAGGTAGAACTATTGGAAAAGGAATCGTTGGGTACTCACCATCCACCCGACCTTCCCGAATTCCCGGAGGCGGTGGAACAATGGTCTAGCTTCTTCGGTGAGGCGCCGGGTTGCCTGGGAGTCCGGCTTGCCTGGGAGCCCTACTGGAGAGTAGGAAACAAAGATGCCGATGGAGAGGCAGACGTGGGGAGTCTTCGTAAGATTGAGACGCCGGACGACCCGTCCTCCATTACCGAGGCCTCCTGTAGCTCAGTTGGTAGAGCATGGCGCTTGCAACGCCAGGGTTGTGGGTTCGATTCCCACGGGGGCCAGTATGGAAAATGTATGCACTCACTAACTATACGTCGCTCTGGATAAGAGCGTCTGCTAAAATGACTAAAATGTTAAATACTACTCGCCAATGTTCAATCATTAGTAATAAACCTGGCGAACTCAGAGTGAGGATCTCCTTCCAGAGGGACATCAGATCCTGCAACATACTCTGTTTTTCTGAGACTTGGCTTTTCTTCGACATCCAAAAGGATTACATACAACCAGCAGGTTTTACAGTTCATCGAGCGGATAGGAAGAGAGCTCTTTCTGGCAACAACAAAGGCGGAGGGCTCTGCTTTATGACCACTGGTGCGACAGAGGAAAAGTACAGGAACTTGCAAGCTTCTTCTCCTGACATGGAATACTTGGTTATCAAATGTTGCCCTTTTTACCTTCCGAGACAGTTCTCAGGGATTATCGCCACGGCTGTGTACATCCTGCCCCAAGCCGACACCAACATTGCTCTCAAAGATCTTCTTTGGAACCTGAACAAACTGGAGACTGCGTATCCGGAAGCAGCATTCATTGTCCCGTGGGACTTTAACAAAAGTAATTTGAGAACCTTGCTCCTAAATTACTATCAACAATTGCTTGGGGCCTCCCGAGTGGCGCAGCGGTCTAAGGCACTGCATCGCAGGGCTAGAGGCATCACTACAGACCCGGGTACAATCCCAGGCTGTATCACAAGCGGCTGTGATCGGGAGTCCCATAGGGCAGCACACAATTGGCCCAGTGTCGTCCGGGTTAGGGGAGGGTTTGGCCAGGTGGGGGCTTTACTTGGCTCATTGCGCTCTAGCGACTCCTTGTGGCGGGCCGGGCACCTGCAGGCTGACCCTGGTTGTCAGTTGAATGGTGTTTCCTCCGACACATTGGTGCGGCTGGCTTCCGGGTTAAGAAGTGTGGTTTGGCAGGTCATGTTTCGGAGGACGCATGACTTGACCTTCACCTTCCAAGTCCGTTGGGGAGTTGCAGCAATGAGACAAGATCGAAAAAGGGGGTAAAAGTAAAAAGAATAATATGAATAGCTGGGTAATCACCATACACCCGACTTTCCCGGAGACGGTGGAATAATGGTCTAGCTTCATCGGTGAGGCGCCGTGTTGCCTGATACCGGCAATACCTTTCAGATATGAAGAAAAGGAGGAAAAACATCTTAGGATGAAAGGGATATTAGACAAAGGGTAATAAAAGTGTCCCTTCACATGTAGGTACGATGTGACCGCACAGGACTAGAAAAGCACTGCTCCCCCCTCTCTCCTTTTCTTAGCTCTTAGCCTCTCTTCCTTGTCCTCTTTGCCCTGCTCTGGGCTCAGCTAGGGAAAGTACCTTTTTAGGGAAGTAGTACCTATTCAGTATGGGAATTGGGACAGAAGAGCCCATATACTAAACAGTCTCAGAAGAAGACAGAAGACTTTAAAGAGCTAACTGAATGGTACCTTTAAGCTCACTTTCTTCAAGAAAAGAAGGAGACACTTTAGAGCCAAAGGAGCAGCCCAATGATCCAAAGGAGCAGCCCAAGGAACCAAAGGAGCAGCCCAAGGATCCAAAGGAGCAGCCTAAGGAACCACCCAACTCAGAGGAGAGGAAAAGAGCAACAAGAAAGGACACACAACCATCAGCAGGCATCAAGCTCAAAGAATCAACTCAGGACCAGAGAACACACGGCCATCTCTTCTCCCAGGGTCAGCTCGATGAGTTTAAACAGGTGAACAGCAAGATGACAGCAATCTGTAAGTCATTGAGAGAGACCATGATAACAATGACGGAGAAATCAGATTATCTTGAGGGACAATCAAAGGTGGAACAACATTGTTGTGGATGGAATCGCAGAATCTCCACGAGACCTGGATGGAGTCTGAGGACAAAGTGAGGGAAATGATCTTGGAGAAACTGAAGATGGACCACAGGAAGATTGAGGTGGTGCGCGCCGACAGGACTGGAAAACCCACCACCGGCCCAGGTGAGAGGCCCAGGCCGATAGTGGTCAAGTTCACGAGGTTCAAGGACAACGTAGCTGTTCTGGAAAGAGCCAAGAACTTGAGAGGAATGTACATCTTCCTCAACAAAGGACTATCCTAAAGCTGTGAGCCGAAAGAGGAAATAACTTATCCCAGCCATGAAAGCTGCCAGAGTGCGTGGGGACATTGCTTAAATCCGCTATGACAGGCTCATTGTCCACCCTCCCTCCTAAAACCCTGGAAGGGATGAGAGAACCAAGCCTGTGGGTTGGTAGCTTCAACCCCGCAGCACACACACACTTACTGTACATACACCAACTGATTAATGGACTACTGAATAATGTTATTTTTTTCTAGTTTTGTTTGATCTTTTCCATATTAAGTCTATCTCTGATAAGCTACCCAGGAAAGGGCTGAAAATAGCCCATATTAATATATGTAGCCTTAGAAATACGGTTCATGAAATCAATAACTTGCTAACATCAGATAACATTAATATATTAGAAATTTCTGAGACTCACTTAGATAACTCCTTTGATGATACAGCAGTAGCAATACAAGGACATACCATCTGCTGAAGAGACAGGAATGCCTATGGGGGAGGTGTTGCTGGTTTTTTTTTCAGAGCCATATCCCTGTAATGCTTAGAGAGCATCTCATGTCAAGTGTTATTGAAGTGTTGTTGTTGCAGCAGGTTCACCTGCCTCATCTAAAGCCTATTCTTTTAGGGTGCTATAGGCCACCAAGTGCTAATAGTCAGCGTCTGTTAGGTTCTAATTTCTGGTACAATAATCCAGATGGACTCTGAGAAAAACTCAAGCTAGATCTATATTGCAGCTGCAAAAGCACACATACAGGTCACACAAGCACATATATTTATACCTTCCAATTAAGCGGAGTCACCTCCTTGTATTTCTATGATAAGCAATCAGTCTCTGTTGCTGGGCAACAACTGAGCATGTTCCTCCTATTGGTGTTGTCGTGGCCCAGCCTGAGTCCAGAAGTTATGTGCTCCCCCGTGCCTTTCACAGGACGTATCAGTCAGGAGAGGCCTTGAGTGATGGAGAGGACACATTCCTACAGTCTACTGCAGTCCACTATATAATTACACTTCTCATACACAAAGACCTTAAACCTAACACTACTTTCAATCTCTAAGAATATATAAAACTGAATATTCATACTAAGAGTATGTAACAATATAAAACAGTGAAGATATAAGACGGTGTTATAGAACAGTAATTATGATCTATCAGCACTAACCCCAGACACATGGCTCCTATTCAACCCTTATAGAATCATTCTGGCACTCAGAGACAGGCCCCATTTCCCTCTGCCCAAATACAATGCACATAGAGCATTCCATCTAATCCATAACATGATAATTACTACTGCTACAAATACAATGCACATAGAGCATTCCATCTAATCCATAACACGATAATTACTACTGCTACAAATACAATGCACATAGAGCATTCCATCTAACCCAAAACACGATAATTACTACTGCTACAAATACAATGCACATAGAGCATTCCATCTAACCCAAAACACGATAATTACTACTGCTACAAATACAATGCACATAGAGCATTCCATCTAACCCAAAACACGATAATTACTACTGCTACAAATACAATGCACATAGAGCATTCCATCTAACCCAAAACACGATAATTACTACTGCTACAAATACAATGCACATAGAGCATTCCATCTAACCCAAAACACGATAATTACTACTGCTACAAATACAATGCACATAGAGCATTCCATCTAATCCATAACACGATAATTACTACTGCTACAAATACAATGCACATAGAGCATTCCATCTAACCCAAAACACGATAATTACTACTGCTACAAATACAATGCACATAGAGCATTCCATCTAACCCAAAACACGATAATTACTACTGCTACAAATACAATGCACATAGAGCATTCCATCTAACCCAAAACACGATAATTACTACTGCTACAAATACAATGCACATAGAGCATTCCATCTAATCCATAACACGATAATTAAAACTGCTAGGCTAATTATACAATTATAAACAGATTAAAACGGTTTCAAGTACAGATGAACGTGGTACCTTCAGGCGTTTGGAAATTGCTCCCATAGGATGAACCAGACTTGTGGAGGTATACAATATTTTTTCTGAGGTCTTGGCTGATTTCTTTTGATTTTCCCATGATGTCAAGCAAAGAGGCACTGAGTTTGAAGGTAGGCCTTGAAATACATCCACAGGTGCACCTCCGATTGACTCAAATGTCAATTAGCCTATCTGAAGCTTCTAAAGCCATGACATCATTTTCTGGAATTTTCCAAGCTGTTTAAAGGCACAGTCAACTTAGTGTATGTAAACTTCTGAACCACTGGAATTGTGATTCAGTGAATTATAAGTGAAATAATCTGTCTGTAAACAATTGTTGGAAAAATTACTTGTGTCATGCACAAAGTAGATGCCCTAACCGACTTGCCAAAACTATAGTTTGTGGTCCTCTGTAGCTCAGCTGGTAGAGCACGGCGCTTGTAACGCCAAGGTAGTGGGTTCGATCCCCGCGACCACCCATACACCAAAAAATGTATGCACGCATGACTGTAAGTCGCTTTGGATAAAAGCGTCTGCTAAATGGCATATTATTATATTATTATTATTATTAACAAGAAATTTGTGGAGTGGTTGAAAAACGAGTTTTAATGACTCCAACCTAAGTGTATGTAAACTTCCGACTTCAACTGTATGTGATGTAAACAGAGCGGTCTATTTCCTTGGGGACCTGAATATTGACTGGTTTTCATTAAGCAGTCTGCTTAAGAGAAAGCTTCTCACTGTAACCAGTGCCTGTAATCTGGTTCAGGTTATTAATCAACCTACCAGGGTGTTTACAAACCCTACAGGAAATATATATAATCCACATGTATTGATCACATTTTTATAAATGTTGCTCTAAAGCTGTATCAGTACCCATACTATAATGGCTATATCCAGGAAAGGCTTCAAAAAGCTGAGCCTAAAATAGTGTTTAAGAGATCGTACAAAAGATTTTGCTGTGACTCTTATGTGGATGATGTTAAAAATATTTGTTGGTCTGATGTGATTAATAAGGAGCATCCAGACGCTGCACTTGATGAATTCATGAAATTGCTTCTTCCAAAGATTTATGAACATGCACCTGTTAAGAAACTGATTGTTAGAACTGTTAAGGCTCCATGGATTGATGAGGAATTGAAAAACTGTATGGTTGAAAGAGATGGGGCAAAAGGAGTGGCTAATAAGTCTGGCTACACATCTGACTGGCTGACTTACTGTAAATTGAGAAATGATGTGACTAAACTCAACAAAAAGAAGAAGAAACTGTATTAGGAAGCCAATATCAATCATATAACACAAGAGTCTCTAACCCTGTTCCTGGAGAGCTACCGTCCTGTAGGTTTTCGCTCCAACCCCAGTTGTAACTAACCTGGTTTCAAGTTTTAATGTCACATGCACAGTGAAATGCCTTGTGAATGCCTTGTGAAATGCCAGTGTGGTGAATAAATCTAGCTTGAGTTTTTCTCGGTTCATCTTATCAACCAGATAATTATTAGAATCAGGTGTGCTAGAATCAGGTGTGCTACAAAAATGGCGCCGACAGAGAGTGCTGCCTTGCTTCTAGCTCGTAGGAAACTTTGCAGTATTTTGCTTTTATGTATTATTTCTTACGTTATTAGCCCAGAAAATTGTTTGTGTTATTACAAACAGCCAGGAAGAACTATTGGATATCAGAGTGGCGGTAACTCACCAGCACTACCTGCATTACGACCAGGAATACGACTTTCCCGAAGCGAATCCTTTGTTCGCACCGCCAAGGGCAATTGAACTGATTCCAGAGGCCAACCCAAAACAACGTCGGAGGAGAGGTACTCAGAGCGGTCTTCTAGTCCGACTTAGGAGGCGTGCACACCACCCATCGCTTCCGAGTATATTACTCGCTAATGTTCAGTCTCTGGATAATAAAGTTGACGAGCTCAGGGCGAGGGTTTCTTACCAGAGAGATATCAGGGATTGTAACATCCTCTGTTTCACGGAAACATGGCTCTCTCGGGATATACTGTCCGAGTCGGTCCAGCCAGTTGGGTTCTCAGTTCATCGCGCAGACAGGAATAAATATCTCTCCGGGAAGCAGAAGGGCGGAGGTGTATGTTTCATGATTAACGACTCATGGTGTTATTGTGATATCATACAGGAACTCATGTACTTTTGTTCACCCAACCTAGAATACCTCACAATCAAATGCCGACCGTATTATCTCCCAAGATAATATTATTCGGTTATAGTCACGGCCGTGTATATCCACCCCCCCAAGCCGATACCACGACTGTCCTCAAAGAACTTCACTGGACTTTATGCAAACTGGAAACCACATATCCTGAGGCTGCATTTATTGTAGCTGGGGATTTTAACAAAGCAAATTTGAGGAAAGGGTTGCCGAAGTTCAATCAACACATCGACTGTAGTACTCGCGCTGCTAAAACACTCGACCTCTGCTACTCTAACCTCCAGGATGCATACAAGGCCCTCCCCTGCCCTCCTTTCGGCAAATCTGACCACGACTCCATTTTGCCCCTCCCTTCCTATAGGCATAAACTCAGTACCCATGCTAAGGACTATTCAATGCTGGTCTGACCAATCGGAATCCACATTTCAAGATTGTTTTGATCACGCGGACTGGGATATGTTCCGGGTAGCTTCAGAGAATAATATCGACGTATTTACTGATACGGTGGCTGAGTTTATCAAGAAGTGTATAAGAGATGTTGTACCCACTGTGACTATTAAAACCTACCCTAACCAGAAACCGTGGATAGATGGCAGCATTCGCACAAAACTGAAAGCGCGAACCACTGCATTTAACCATGGCAAGTTGACTGGGAATATGGCAGAATACAAACAGTGTAGTTATTCCCTCCGCAAGGCAATCAAACAGGCAAAACGTCATGTGATGTCACGAGAGGCTGTGTCCGGGAGGGACGTTACATCCCCCTGAGGTGGCTGCAAACCCAGACAGCTATGGCTCCATCTGCTGGTATGGTCGGGAACTCCACCCCTCTATGGCCAATCTTCCCACGCAGCTGAAACAAATGAGGAGCTGATGAGCTGAAGGTTGGGGAAGGGAAGAGACACAGTCTCCAAGCTGGGCTCTCTGGAGGACAAGAGTGCTGCACGTCCACTTCCATGAGGAATATAAGGATTTGGAGATACTTACCTTTGGGAAATACTCACCTTTGGATATATGCACCTGTGGAAATACGTGTGGGACATTTGGAAGGACGTTTTGCTGGGTTGGCCACTAGCTGCAACGTGGAATACAGTAAGGCTGGGGAAAAGTTATTTGAGCGAGGGAGAGTTATGATTTTGGATGTGGAAGAGACATCCCTGAACTGTTAACCCTTAAGAGCCACCAGAGAACAGAATTGTGTTATAATTTCGTTAGTTTCCCAAGACCTTTAATAAAATCCTTGTTTTGGTTGAACCTGGTCTCCTTGCACTACTTGAGCAATCCCGCTGAAAGCTGTGTAGCCTCTCGTGACATCACAGTCAGTATAAGGACAAAGTGGTCGCAATTCAACGGCTCAGACACAATATGTATGTGGCAGGGTCTACAGACAATAACAGACTACAAAAGGAAAACCAGCCATGTCGCGGACACCGACGTCTTGCTTCCGGACAAGCTAAACACCTTCTTCGCCCGCTTTGAGGATAATACAGTGCCACCGACGCTGCCCGCTACTAAGGACTGTGGGCTCTCGTTCTCCGTGGCTGACGTGAGTAAGACGTTTAAGCGTGTTAACCCTCGCAAGGCTGCCGGCCCAGATGGCATCCCTAGGCGTGTCCTCAGAGCATGCACAGACCAGCTGGCTGGTGTGTTTACGAACATATTCAATCTCTCCATATCCCAGTCTGCTGTCCCCACATGCTTCAAGATGGCCACCATTGTCCCTGTACCCAAGAAAGCAAAGGTAACTTAACTAAATGACTATCGCCCCATAGCACTCACTTCTGTCATCATGAAGTGCTTTGAGAGACTAGTCAAGGATCATATCCCCTCTATCTTACCCTCCACCCTAGACTCACTTCAATTTGCTTACCACCCCAATAGATACACAGACGATGCAATCGCCATCACACTGCACACTGCCCTATCCCATCTGGACAAGAGGAATACCTATGTAAGAATGCTGTTCATTGACTATAGCTCAGCATTCAGCACCATAGTACCCTCCAAGCTCATCATTAAGCTCCAGGCCCTGGGTCTGAACCCTGCCCTGTGCAACTTCAGGAAACAGCAGAGGGAACACCCCCCTATCCACATCAATGGGACCGCAGTGGAGAAGGTGGAAAGCTTCCTTGGCATACACATCACTGACAAACTGAAATGGTCCACCCACACAGACAGTGTGGTGAAGAAGGCGCAACAGCAGACGCTGAAGAAATGTGGCTTGGCACCTAAAACCCTCACAACCTTTTACAGATGCACAATTGAGAGCATCCTGTCGGGCTGTATCACCGCCTGGTACGGCAACTGCACCGCCCACAACCGCAGGGCTCTCCAGAGGGTGGTGCGGTATGCCCAACGCATCACCGGGGGCAAACTACCAGCCCTCCAGGACACCTACAGCACCCGATGTCACAGGAAGGCCAAAAAGATAATCAAGGACAACAACCACCCAAGCCACTGCCTGTTCACCCCACTATCATCCAGAAGGCGAGGTCAGTACAGGTGCATAAAAGTTGGGACCTAGAGACTGAAAAACGGCTTCTATCTCAAGGCCATCAGACTGTTAAAAAGCGGCTGCTGCCTATATACATAGATTAGAAATCACTGGCCACTTTAATAAATGGAACACCGCCGCGCTGACCAGATGCTCTCGGGGTATGCGAGAACACATGGTCAGACGAGGAAAGAGCAGTAGGAGTAGCAGTGTTTTCTGTGGTAATCCATGTTTCCGTCAGTGCCAAGAAGTCGAGGGATTGGAGGGTAGCATAGGCTGAGAAGAACTCTGCCTTGTTGGCCGCAGAACAGCAGTTCCAGAGGCTGCCGGAGACCTGGAACTCCACGTGGGTCGTGCGCGCAGGGACCACCAGATTAGAGTGGCAGCAGCCACGCGGTGTGAAGCGTTTGTATGGCCTGTGCAAAGAGGAGAGAACAGGGATAGACAGACACATAGTTGACAGGCTACAGAAAAAGGCTACAATAATGCAAAGGAGATCGGAATGAAATGAACTAAACATCTGGGAAAGTGAGAGAGCGGGGCCTCCCTCACTTACATGTCACTGAAACACTCAAATATAACTCTCCCAACTTCCACTTTAGAAATTATAATTGTTGTAAACTACAGCGGTTCAATGTTTTCTAGGAATAGACTCTAACTTAGTTTATTCAGCTAGCTAACTTGGTACAATATTCTTCTGTGAAAACCGTCCAGGGCACCGAATCCTATGACGCCATAGCCAACTAGCATGCCAGCCTCCAATAACACGGTTTAGCACCAATACTCGGTTACAACAAACCACCAGTGTGTTAACACGCCAAACAGATCATTCGTGTCCGTGTCTAATGTTGTGTAAACGTTATACCTTCCAATTAGGCGGAGTCACCTCCTTGTATTTCTATGATAAGCAATCAGTCTCTGTTGCTGGGCAACAACTGAGCATGTTCCTCCTATTGGTGTTGTCGTGATTAGATTTTTAGATTAGGGTTGGAGTGAAAACCTACAGGACGGTAGCTCTCCAGGAACAAGGTGGGAGAGCCCTGATATGATGGAAAAAAACTTTGAAGTACTTTAAATGAAATTACGTGCAGAAAGACAAATTCAACTCCATCTTTCATCGAATCAGATTGCTTTTTTATCACAAAACCATTTGATGTTTCCAATTATTTTAATGATTACTTCAATGGCAATGTGGGCAAACTTAGGCAGGAAATGCCAACAACGAACAGTGAACCATCGTATTCATGCATTAAAAAAAACAAATAATGAAAGAAAAGCATTGTAAATTTGAATTTTGTAAAGTAAGTGTGGGAGAGGTGGAAAAATTATTGTTGTCTATCAATAATGACTAACCACCTGGCATTGACAACTTAGATTGAAAGCTACTGAGGATTTGTAGCTGACTCTATAGCCACTCCTAACTGTCATATCTTTAATCTGAGCCTAGAGAATAGTGTTCGTCTTCAGGCCTGGAGGCAAGCCAAAGTCATTCTGCTACTCAAGAATAGTTAAGCGGCCTTTACTGGTTCTAACAGCCAAACTATCAGCTTGCTGCCAGCTCTTATCAAACTGTTGGAAAAAATGGTGTTTGACCAAATACAATGCTATTTTTCTGTGAACGGATTAAAAACAGACTTTCAGCATGCTTACAGAGAAGGGCACTCAACATGTACTGCACTGACACAAATGACTGATGATTGGTTGAAAGAAATTGATAACAAGAAGATTGTGGGAGCTGTACTGTTAGATTTCAGTGCAGCTTTTGATATTATTGACCATAACCAGTTACTGAAAAAAAGTATGTGCTATAGCTTTTCAACCTCATCTATATCATTGATTCAAAGCTATCTTATAAAACACAGAGGGTTTTCTTTAATGGAAGCTTTTCTAATGTTAAACATGTAAAGTGTGGTGTGCCACAGGGCAGCTCTCTTGGGCCTTTACTGTTTTATATTTTACTAATTACCTACCACTGGCCTTAAGTAAAGCCTGTGTGTCTATGTATGCAGATGATTCAACATTATACACGTCAGCAATCAAAGCTAGTGAAATCACTTCCCTAAACAAAGAGTTGCAGTCAGTTTTAGAATGGGTGGCCAGTAATAAACTGGTCCTGAACATCTCTAAAACTAAGAGCATTGTATTTGGTACAAATCATTCCCTAAGTTCTAAACCTCAGCTGAATCTGGTAATGAATGGTGTGGCTGTTGAACAAGTTGAGGACAGTAAACTACTTGGTGTTACCTTAGATTGTAAACTGTCTTGGTCAAAGCACATTGACTCAATGGTTGTAAAGATGGGGAGAGGTTTGTCCGTGATAAAGAGATGCTTTGCTTTTTGACACCACACTCTACAAAGCAAGTCCTGCAGGCTCTAGTTCTATCTTATCTTGATTATTGCCCAGCCATATGGTCAGGTGCTGCAAAGAACGACCTAAGAAAGCTGCAGCTGGTCCAGAACAGAGCGGCACGTCTTGCTCTTCAGTGTAATCAGACGGCTAATATCAATATTATCGTTTTTAGTTTTTATAAGAAACATGAATGTGGTGAAAATTCCTAATTGTTTGCATAGTCAACTGATATACAGCACTTACACACACACTTACCCCACCAGACATGCCACCAGGGGTCTTTTCACAGTCCCCAGGTCCAGAACAAATTCAGGGAAATGTACAGTACTATTTAGAGTCATGATTGCATGGAACTCCCATCTCAGATAGTTCAAGTGAACACCAAACCTGGCTTTAAAAAACAAATAAAGCAACACCTCACGACACAACGCCTCTACCCTATCTGACCTATCTGACTTAATTACACTTGTATGTAAATGCTAAGTGTTATGTTATGTACAGTATGTCCTTTTCTGTCAGCACAGGACCTTTTTTTAAAATGTATGTAGCTCTGTTTCTTATCTATTATTGTTCTGTATTACGCCATATTTTAAGTTGTGTGTCGACCCCAGGAAGAACGGCTGCGGCTTTTGCAACAGCTAGTTGGGGTCCTAATAACATCCTACATCCTTTGTTTTCCTCCATGCCAAGGATCAAAGACTTTGCCCACAGACTGAGTACAACACTCCTAATATTCAGATATATCGAGGTCTCTCTTCTTGTCTTTCATTCTATTTCCTACCTTTTTCATGATCACTGTCATTATGTGTGTAAATATTTGTTGTGTTATTAAATGTTGATTGTATAAAAGAACTTGTTATTCTGTTAAAGAACTCCAATTGATTCTCAAATAATTCATACCTTCAGATTAATCAATGTATTACTATTATTCTTATACAGTTAATACTAAGATAAGTCATAATTCAGGTCTTCTTAGATGACCGTTGTGTTTTAACTGGACTGGTGCCCCATTAATAATGTTATAGTAATCAAATCAAATCAAGCTTTATTTATATAGCACATTTCAGACATGGATGCACTACAAACATAAGAGGATAAAAAAACTAAAGAATAACAATAAAAACTGAAAGAGTAAAACAGCACCCTAAGGAAAAGCAAATCTAAAAAGGTGTTTTAAAATCTATTTTAAATATGTCCACAGTTTTGGCTTCCCACAGGTTCTCTGGCAGGCTATTCCAGAGGCTGGGGTCATAGTAACTAAAGGCTGCCTCTCTATGCCTCTTGGTCCTAGGCTTTGGGATAGTTAAAAGGCCAATGACAGAGGACCTGAGGGGGGCCGAAACAGTGGACATACAGTACGAATCAAAAGTCTGGACACACCTACTCATTCAAGGGTATTTCTTTATTTTTACTATTTTCTACATTGTAGAATAATCTGGAGACTGGCTAGGCCACCCCAGGGCCTTAATGTGCTTCTTCTTGAGCCACTCCTTTGTTGCCTTGGCCGTGTGTTTTGGGTCATTGTCATGCTGGAATACCCATCCACAACCCATTTTCAATGCCCTGGCTGAGGGAAGGAGGTTCTCACCCAAGATTTGATGGTACATGGCCCCGTCCATTGTCCCTTTGATGCGGTGAAGTTGTCCTGTCCCCTTAGCAGAAAAACACCCCCAAAGCATAATGTTTCCACCTCCATGTTTGACGGTGGGGATGGTGTTCTTGGGGTCATAGGCAGCATCATTCCTCCTCCAAACACGGCGAGTTGAGTTGATGCCAAAGAGCTCGATTTTGGTCTCATCTGACCACAACACTTTCACCCAGTTCTCCTCTGAATCATTCAGATGTTCATTGGCAAACTTCAGACGGGCATGTATATGTGCTTTCTTGAGCAGGGGGACCTTGCGGGCGCTGCAGGATTTCAGTCCTTCACGGCGTAGTGTGTTACCAATTGTTTTCTTGGTGACTATGGTCCCAGCTGCCTTGAGATCATTGACAAGATCCTCCCGTGTAGTTCTGGGCTGATTCCTCACCGTTCTCATGATCATTGCAACTCCACGAGGTGAGATCTTGCATGGAGCCCCAGGCCGAGGGAGATTGACAGTTATTTTGTGTTTCTTCCATTTGCGAATAATCGCACCAACTGTTGTCACCTTCTCACCAAGCTGCTTGGCGATGGTCTTGTAGCCCATTCCAGCCTTGTGTAGGTCTACAATCTTGTCCCTGACATCATTGGAGAGCTCTTTGGTCTTGGCCATGGTGCAGAGTTTGAAATCTGATTGATTAATTGCTTCTGTGGACAGGTCTCTTTTATACAGGTAACAAACTGAGATTAGGAGCACTCCCTTTAAGAGTGTGCTCCTAATCTCAGCTCGTTACCTGTATAAAAGACACCTGGGAGCCAGAAATCTTTCTGATTGAGAGGGGGTCAAATACCTATTTCCCTCATTAAAATGCAAATCAATTTATAACATTTTTTACATGCTTTTTTCTGGATTATTTTGTTGTTATTCTGTCTCTCACTGTTCAATATAAACCTACCATTAAAATTATAGACTGATCATTTCTTTGTCAGTGGGCAAATGTACAAAATCAGCAGGGGATCAAATACTTTTTTCCCTCACTATATATATATATATATATATATATATATATTAAAGCTTTGTGAGATTATTATGGATAATATTTGTATTTGTCAAATGGCAGTCAAGCATCGATCATTATGTCACCAGAATAAAACCCTCGATATTTGTTGGAAAGGAGCATCAATATCTCTGTGCAGTTCGTCATAACTTGTGAAGTTCATCATAACTTATTTCCTCTGTAGCCTAATAAACTGTCACGAATTCCGCAGAGACTGCTCCTCCTCCTTGTTCGGGCAGGCTTCGGCGTTCGTCGTCCCCGGAGTACTAGCTGCTACCGTTTGATGTTCTCTATGTTTGTTTGGTTTTGTCTGTTTGGTGCACCTGTGTCTTATCACTTATTGATTATGTCACCTATAAGTTTCCTTTGGTTTTGTTTGTAGTTGTGTGTTGTTGTCCGCCTGTCCGTTGGGGTTTTGGATTTTGCTCTGGTGTATTTAAGTGTATTGACGCACTGTTTGCACATCGCTTATATTTTGTGTTTTACGCACTGTTTGCGTATCGCTCGCCTCCGTTGCTTGAGGCCCGTTCTTTTGTATTGTCATATTTCTGACTAGTAAAGTCTGTTGGACTAAGCTTCTGTGTCCTGCGCCTGACTCCAACACCACATCCACTTCAAACACTGACATAAACTGCATGGCTTCCTGAATGGTAGTGAGAGGACCAAACACCATATCATCGCGTCACTCCAAGTTTACCTTCATATGACGGTTATTATATCAAGATTTGTGCAGAAAGGCGCTTCCGCTACCATTTCTCACATAATGAATCTTACCGATACAAAAAGATCCCTCCATGTCGAACGAAAAAATTATCTGTCTGCATTTATAAAATGGTACCAAAACAGCTGTCGTGATTTTATTTTGGTGCGGTGTGACTTTATTCGCATAAAAACTGCGGATGTAAACGTAGTTACTGTAATAGATCTCCATAAAAATGGACAAAAATAGCTTTTGGCCCAAAAAATATTCATCATGCAAAAATGTTGTTAAGACTGTCTGGGAGTAGTTTGAGTGGGGAGGGGAAAAACTGAAAACTAGCTGTTATTGGCAGAGAGGTTTAGAACTCTCTTTCTTATTGGTCTATTAACCAATTTACAGCATGGTTAGTGATGTCACCATGGAAAGCCGAAACTCCCGCCCATGCAAACCTGTTGTTTAGAAGTTTCCTGTGTAGATTGTATTTTCAACCAGCCACTATAAGGAAATAACACTGATCAAATACTGTCACACTTTTACAGCGTTAGTTTCATCAGCTGTTGTACAATATGATATAAACACAGGAAAAACGGAATGTTTACCGCACTGTGTCTTTAAGGAGACTGCATCTAAAAATAAGATGGGCGGAGTCATTATGATTTAGATTTCTTTATTTTTTTTTTTACTGATTGTTTGATTATGACTGGAGGTTTATTGAAGTGGAGAAGTGTTGTTGCAGGCTAGTGTTGCTGTAAAACCAAACAGATTCCTTAACCTTAAGGCCTCTGTGCATTGAGTCTGTTTTACGAAATATTCATATTTAAACTATTTTAAATGTAACATTAGGAGGGTGTAGCCTGTAGATATTGGCTAATTAACAAATTTCAGCTGGTCTAAAACACAACATGTGTTATAACAGGCTGTGTATAGCGTAATAACACTGTGTATAGTTTAATAACACTCTGTATAGTGTAATAACACTGTGTATAGTGTAATAACACTCTGTATAGTGTAATAACACTGTGTATAGTGTAATAACACTGTGTATAGTGTAATAACACTGTGTATAGTGTAATAACACTCTGTAGAGTGTAATAACACTCTCGTACCTTTGTGAGAATGTTTGGTTTGTAAAAGTGGGACTTGATGTGCAGGGGCTGTGAGTCTTAGGGCAGAAGTAAGCACCTCTCCTCGTGTTGATGTTTTTTTATGTCAACAGTTTCAGTTCGATGCCTTGAACTGACAAATTAAAATGACATAATTGATTTGAAAATGTTTTATTAAATTAAATACAAATAATAATAATAATAATAATAATAATGTTAAAATAACAATATTATACTCTCATTCTGATTAAGTAGTAATTTCATTTATTCAATAATACATTTATCTTAAATCAGTCATTTTATTGGAATTGTGTTTTTAATTGGATAAAATTTATTGATAGTACATGTATGTTTAAGGTAGATTGGAATCTTCAAAGAAATCATATGGTTGTGTGACTAATTCTATCTGCTTTAAGATTGTGTTCTGTAACATACTGCATACGCTCAATAATAATATCAAAATAGCAGTAATATTCTCAGTGTGATTCAGTAGTAATTTTATTGATTCATATTTAATAATGAATCTCTTAAATCAGTCATTTTATTGGAGTTATGTTTTTAATTAATAGGAGAAAATGAATTAATAGTATATGCTGTGCAATGTTTAGAATGGAACAAGTGGCAGATTATTTATTAGTTGAACATGTTGAACGTTGCAAATCAGGATTTATTTTCTGTCTGTTTCTGTAAGATATTTGGTTGTAATAGATTTTTTTTGAAATTCTGAACATTGTTCAATTTGTTTATGGTTTTACGAGCTTTTTATGAGTTTAACATATTTTGTCTTACAGCAATAAAACTGTATCGACATTGGATAAATAATCAACCAAGAAATAACCTTTCTTCAAGCTTTGCCTGCAATGCCGCCTCCAACCATATGTCCATCAAATGCCTCCTTCTAATTTGTGGTTTATTTGTGCTGTTAGATTTAGCTGAACCATCTAACAACAACAGTGTCAAATGAAAGCACTTTGGAATATATGACATTTGACAATGACATCAAATTTGATTGTAAAATTCCAGTTGTCCATTACTCTTGAGCATTTCAACATATTTTAGGGCCAACATCGCCACCTAGTGTATCTTCATAAGTACTGTCTTTCTATTACCAGCGTGTCCATCGTGTCCATCAATGTGTCCATCTGTCCATCCAGTGTATACTGAGAACCATAATAACCAGAACTATAATAACCTTTCCCGAAGAGAGACTGGACAGTAGAATGGCAGATGAACATTCATTGTGGCTGTAACTGTTCCATGAAATTGACTATAGAAAATGTAAATATACAATACAAAATTAAGCAGACGTGGTTACAGTATAGATACACTTGTCATCCATTATGTAACACACTTTGTCGGGCTATAATTAACAACAATCAATCATAATCAATCACTCATAAGATTATCATTATCATTAGTGGTACTCGGCAGGTCTGTACGAAAGGGCAGGGTGCATCTCAATGAACCCCCTTGTGGTCAAAAGTGGAGCACTAAAGCCTACTAGTGTGTTATTAGCAGTATTCAGGACAGAGTGGATGTCCGTAGATGAGCTGGAGAGGGTAACTATGCCTACAAGCTCAGTAGAATCTAAAAGTCCAAAGAGCACCACTTTACCCTGATACTACCAGCATCAATCGGTTCAATCAGAGTTCAAAGTTGATATGAAAACAAAAAAACTATTTACGTGGACAATGTCAATTGTCGATGATCCATTTATATAATTTCGCTCCTCAAAGTCACACTTTCTCAATAGAAAAACAACAACATCAAATGTTCTAAGTTCCACAACAAGGCTTAAACCGCATCAGCAGTCGACCTTTGAGGTCTGGGGAAAAAATCTACCCTTTAATTTAAATTTCAAGTTTTATTAGTCATATGTACCGGGTACGCATGGGATACATCGTCCAACGAAATGTTTACTTGCAGGTTCCTTCTCGACAATGCAACCACGTTGTGACTTTTGGCTTATTAATATTCAAGATAATTTACTGATTAATTATTGGAATAATTAATTGATCTGATTAATTTGGTTATCCTGTCCAAGTTAATCTAAGAGGGCACCATTAAGGGTTGGATATAGAGAAACCCTTGAATTATCAGTAGTTATCATTAACCGTTATACCATTAATTCTATATCAACAATATACTGTAATTGCACCAACTGTTCAGATTTACCCGCGCATGCGCACACACACACACACACAAAGAGAGATTTAAAAGTTAATCAAGAAGTTTAAAATGGTCAAAGGTCAAAATCAATTGTCGCCGTCCTTGGTGTTGAAACTGGTCGTCAAGGTAAGACTCCACTTGCACATCTATTTCCATTGTAATGATTGTAGGCTACCAGGTATTCCTAATAAAGAGCAGCACATTTGAAATAATTTGATCCAGGTCTGCATCACCGATGCCCACACATCAGCCAGAGATGAAGTTCTGAATGAGCACACCTTTTGGGGAGAGGAATATGCTCAATATCAGCACGTCATATTCCTTCCATTAAATCCCTTTGATTGGTTTTGATTGAAAGGTTCATTATAAGTCAATCTAATAAATAACTGGTGTGAACTGGCTCAATGCATTTGGAAATAACACAGTGTCTAGCACTAGAGAAACGTTGATATTTCGCTCAAAAAGAACATTGATATTGATTGTTTTTATTGATAAATAAGTGATGGATTTGGATGAAATCACATATTGTGGAGGAGATCACACAGACAGTAGACATCTACACATTCGTCTCACACTACAGCAGGGTTTCCCAACCTCGGTCCTGGCCACCTCCGCCACCTGTAGTATAGAACAAGTTTAGACTTGTCGCTTCACCGTTAACAGACTTAGGGAAACAAAGCAATCCTTCCGACTACTTCATCTCCAACTAAGAAACCTGCAGAACCTTTATCTCCCAAATCCATTGAAAAGTGACACCATTTACACAATTTTGATTTCACAAGTTGAATCAAAACAATCAAATGAAATCACACCTCACTGTTTCCTTGATAATGCTTCAGTAGGACCAGACGTTTTTCCTAACCACATGACCTGACCATGGAAAAGCACTGTACCCTAGCTATGGCTTACAATATAAAGGTCCAGAGATATCCATGATCAGGTCCCATGGTCAGGAAAAACTCCTGAGTATCAGCCATAGAGAATGATAGAGGACTCTAGTGCCTCATCACGTAGACAGACAGCATAGAGAATGATAGAGGACTCTAGTGCCCAAAAGCCTGTTTTAGCATGGGCAGCGCCATTGAGGACTTTCACCATTTTTAAGTAGTCAACTGGGTGGAACTTCCTATGGGTTAAGGAAGGATCTCATAATTCCATCCAGGTCATCAGGAAGGATCAGCCAATGAATTATACTCAGGAGCAAACATTCCATAACTGCAGGTGGCAGTAAAATCGCCAACCTTGGCTTTATACCTTTTCAAACAACACATTCCAGGTGGGAGTACACACCCTTTCAGTTTGTTTACCAACTCATAGAAGTAATAGAAGAAGAACATGGACTACTTCAAAATGGAGATGGCCTCAATGGTACTACCTGTGCTCTCACAGACGCCACAATGGGACAGACACAACGCTGCGACCTCTAAACATCTCTATGGTATCAACAAAAACAAGGGGAAGGCAGACATTGATCCAACATACAAGCAAGTCTTTGCATTCTGAAAATCACATAACGCACAGACGACAGCTAAATTAAATAAATACAACCAGCCTGACACTTTATTTTACAGTACTTCCACACAACTGCTTGGTCCTGCGACAAATGTTAGTCAGATCAATCAATAAATTATAACCAAAAGGTGATTATTTGGTTATTAACATAGAGTAACGTAATGACTGTTACAAGTGTAATGTCAAGTCAACCTCTGCCATCCTTTCCGTAGCGAAGATCACTTGGCGTGCGTCAGAATGTTAGCAGCGGCAGTCATGGAATCGCATGATTGATTGATTGATTGATTGTTCAGGCCTCCTTTCTCTTCATGATGAGGGGGCCGACGTTATCCCCCGTCTCCTGGTTATGTTTAGCATGAGTTCCATCACAGTAGGGAAACTAGGGCGAGAAAGGTTGTTAGAACACACACAAAAATACATCTTAACATTCCTTGCCTTGTTCCTGCTCAAATGCAAGTAATAACGTAGCCTTACTAGCGCCTACAGTTAGTTTCAGTTGGCCCATTTTAAGAAAGCACTCCTCACAACCACAACATCTTTCCATGCCGTGTCTATGGATTTCCAGTGTTTAAGACATGGCTCCCCTGTACAGGAACCACGTCTTAATACGTCTCTCCGCTTCCTTTTTCCATAATGGTGATAGAAATCAAACAAAGAGTATCAAAACGGAGAGCTAGCCCACCTTCTTGGATCTCCAACACCTGCAGTACACCGCCTTGTCCCCGAGATCTTCGATGTCAAAAGCGTGCACCACTTTGGGGTTGTCTTTCTGCAGGTCCAGGTTGACCTTGGGCTTGACCCCTGACCCCTTGGAGAAGTACTGGAAGAGGAGGATGGCCGCAGCTGTAGCTCCTGCAGTCACGCCGATGGCTGCCGCCAATTCAGCTGTAAAACAAAAACTTAGGACAGGCTGCTTCGCGTGATGTGTTGTTGTCTCTACCTTCTTGCCCTTTGTGCTGTTGTCTGTGCCCAATAACGTTTGTACCATGTTTTGTGCTGCTACCATGTTGTGCTGCTACCATGTTGTGCTGCTGCCATGTTGTTGTCGTCTTAGGTCTCTCTTTACGTAGTGTTGTGGTGTCTCTCTTGTTGTGATGTGTGTTTTGTCCTACATTTTTACTTTTAATCCCAGCCTCCGTTCCCGCAGGAGGCCTTTTGCCTTCATTGTAAATAATAATTTGTTCTTAACTGACTTGCCTAGTTAAATAAAGTTTATTTTTATTTTTATGTAGACTGATCCAGTATCTAGTTCAGGTATGCCTCCAACCACACTACAAACAAACACATTAGAAGAATACATTCTAATGTATTGCATTGCTTATGTAAAGAATCCATATCTTGCAGTTGTCACATTCTGTTGCTTCAACGTTGATACATGAATGGAATTAATTGGAATGGGGGCTGCTTCCCAGAAGATACCGACCCTACTGTTATGCTCGTTTACACTGAGATGCACGGCGGTCGGAACGCAATCATTAGGACACCGTGGAGCCGGCGCGAGATATTGGTAGAAAAACACAGACCTCAAGGCAGGGATGGGATATGCCATTGTACTCCACATTTGACCTTTATCCACACTGATACATTGAGAAGATTGAAATACTGCTAGTTTCCTGGAAAACTGCCCTTTTCTTCTTCATGCTAGCTACCAGTTGCCACCGCAGCCATTTTGGAATGGCAGGGTCAGCCAATCAGCTCCTTTGTTGTTCAATGCAACATGCCATTCTATAATGGCTGCTGTGGCTACTGGTATATATACACACATACATTTTTTACCCCTTTTTCTCCCCAATTTCGTGATATCAAATTGGTAGTTACAGTCTTGTCCCATCGCTGCAACTCCCATACAGACTCGGGAGAGGCGAAGGTCGAGAGCCATGCGTCCCCCGAAACACGACCCTGCCAAGCCGCACTGCTTCTTGACACACTGCTCGCTTAACCCGGAAGCCAGCCGCACCAATGTGTCGGAGGAAACACCGTATCACTGGCGACCGAAGTCAGCGTGCATGCGCCCGGCCCGCCACAAGGAGTCGCTAGAACTCGATAGAACAAGGACATCCCGGCAGGCCAAACCCTCACCTAACCCGGATGACGCTGGGCCAATTGTGCGCCGCCTCATGAGTCCCCTGGTCGCGGCCGGCTGCGACACAGCCTGGGATCGAACCCAGGTCTGTAGTGATGCCTCAAGCACTGCGATGCAGCCACTCGGGAGGCAGGCTATTGGTATTTTTGACAGTATTTCAATCTGAAGACAGTATGGTTTGAAGTGACTGAAATGCATCAGAAAGGTATTGGGGAAGTTCAGAAGATCATCAGGCAAAGATATGGTATGATCTTCTGTGTAGATAATAATAAAATATGTTATTCCCCCCCCCCATTCTGATTTATTTCCTGGTCTTGTCCACTCAGTTCTAATGGCTTGTGGGCGTAGTAGAGTGCGTATGTACCATGTTCCTGAGAGGATTACCTTTCAGTTATGCCGTCATAATATTTTGTAGTATTTGGTGGTCCTCTGTAGCTCAATTGGTAGAGCATGGCGCTTGTAACACCAGGGTAGTGAGTTCGATCCCCGGGACCACCCATTTGTAAAAATGTATGCATACATGACTGTAAGTCGCTTTGGATAAAAGCGTCTGCTAAATGGCATACTACTACTATATTTAAAATATAGAGACACATTTGTAGGAAGAAAACAGAAACCGCTCTGTTTATTACAACCGCATCGAGAAGCTACAGGAGGATACTGGCATAAGCCCGGTTCTATGAACCATGCGCGAATGTTCTCTCGAGACCCCATTTCAAATCAGGTCACGACCCCTAGTTTGGGAAACCCTGTCTTACACAGAAATACTCTTCTCTGCCTCATATGAACCCCTTTTCCATAATGTCGACCTAACCTGTAGCGACATAAAATGCAAAATATCGCAAGATAAAATATAATTCGCACTTAATAAACTCGCCAGGTCATTTTCCATCAATGGATGTCGATTTAACTTTAATCCATTTTGCGCTTAACTATAAATGAATCAGAAGGGAGAGCTTGAGTGATGAAAGTTGGACAGAGGTTCTCGAAATCTCAGGACCGAGTTAGGGGAAACCCTGAGATAGCCTACAATAGTATAGGCAAGATATCCTAAACTGAATGATTTATCAAATTGACAGACTCATTTATTCAACCTGAATAGCAAGGCGATTTCGAGGTAAGAAGTGTTTGTATTGCCCAATAGCCTATAGGTTAATGCTGGAATAGGCTGCTGATGATGGGGTCTTCATTTCAATAACTGAATCAAAAATGAATAATATGAATATGAACTGAATAAGCTTGTCAACAACAGCCAGTGTTTTTTTTTTACTTTAGCCTAATCTGACTGACTTGTTTCCGTCAATCTAATGCATCCATTCTAACATCTGATCGGCAATTGCGATAGAGGCGAGCTGTGACCATGATCACAATCGATAACCTCCATTAATAATCGCATAATAACATAAGGCTACAACAGCAATAAACTGAATTTATAGGCTATTTATTAAATCCGTTTGCCAGCTCCAGGTAGGATACACAGGTGGCAACATTTTGATTTGCAATGAATGACTAGTGATATCGCCATTCCAACATATTTCTTGTATCAAATGCAGGCTACAGTAGCCTAGAATGACATCGAAATCAATCTATGATGGCCAACAGATACAAATGTACCATTCCCGTTATTTAATGTCCGTTTCATGGTCAACTTTCCAGAACTTCCACTTCAAATATCCGCAGCGCTGGAGACCCAACAACTGAGCCGTTATTTCTTGATACGCATAAGTTCTAGCGCCTTAATGTTGTCGTTTTTATGGGGAAAAGGGGTTATGAACTCTTAAGTAACTGCCTGGCTAGACAAAACAGGAGGCAACAAGTCAAGGTCGCAGTCTTACGAAATGACAGGCATGCTAGCTATTATGCCATCGTCAAAACGTTTACAGATTACATTAACCAATGTCATAAACTAGCTCACATTTTTCTGAAATATTTGCTAAATAACAGAATTTCGTAACTAGCTAAGTAACGTAACGTTAGCAAGCTGTCTAACTAGCTAGGAGAAGCTAGCTTCAACTTGTTGCTAGTTAGCGTGGCATATTTACCTTTTGACAGGGAAACGTTGTTGGAACTCATGGCTTGCAACTATACGATTGATCCAACGCAGTTTTGTGGAGAAGGTGTAGCTAACTATCGGTATGGCTCAAATCCTGCGTAGTAAATGGCACATATTTTAGATTTGTTAGAAAATGTGAACACGCAGCTAACTAGCGATATGGCAGCAACATTAAGACTTCCGGCTTTCCGATTTTGCCTTCAAAATAAAAGTCTGCGGTAAAACGAATGACACGAAATCAATCATTTTTGCATAGTGCATAATGTAAAAAAATTATAACTACATCGGGGGGAAATCTAAGCTTTCCAGCTCCATTGGAAAATTGCTACTTTATACAAGATACATGTAATATTATACGGTGGAGCACATTGAGAAATGGTGCTTAAGTAAATTAATGTTAAAAAACATTATATTCTACAGACCCTATTGATCTAGCGCTAGAGTCTATATATGGTGTTATTTCTTGGATGACTGTGGTCTAAATACCCAGCAGCCCTTTGAAATAATATTGTGTTGCTGGCCTTTTACTGTGGTCCAACGGCTTACAATGGCATGCCTGGACACTATACGGTACAAATATAGCACTGTACAAGAAAAACTATTATTTGTGCCGATGTAAAAGTGGGCTAACTAAGGGTCTGTAGAACCCATTTCGTCCAAAAAGTTGACTCAAGTTTGCCAAAAAGCCACTGGAAGCACCTGGATGATCATCAAGACTCTTGGAAGAATGTTCTATGGACAGACGAGTCAAAAGTGTAACTTTATGGACGACATGGGTCCCATTATGCCTGGCAAAAAACAAACACTGCATTCCACAGTAAGAACCTCATACCAATGGTCAAGCATGGTGGTGTTAGTGCGATGGTTTGGGAATGCTTTGCTGTCTCAGGACCTGGACGACTTGCCTTAATAGAAGGAACCATGAATTCTGCTCTGTATCAGAGAATTCTACAGGAGAATGTCAGACCATCCGTCTGTGAGCTGAAGCTGAAGCACAGCTGGGTCATGCATAAAGACAATGATCCAAAACACACAAGCCTAAATGAAAATGTTTAAAAAGCAACACATTTGAAGTTTTGGAATGGCCTAGTCAAAGTCCAGACCTAATCCCAATTGAGATGTTGTGGCAGGACTTGAAACGAACAGTTCATGCTAGAAAACCCACAAATGTCGCTGAGTTACAGCAGTTCTGCATTGAAGAGTGGGCCAAAATCCCTCCACAGCGACGTGAGAGACTGATCTACCACTACAGGAAGCGTTTGGTTGGAGTCATTGCAGCTAAAGGTGGCACAACCAGTTATTGAGTGTAAGGGGGCAATTACTTTTTCACACGGGGGCATTGGGTGTTGCATAACTTTGTTTATGAAATAAGTATGTAATTGTTGTGTTTTTTGTTCACTCAGGCTTCCTTTATCTAATATTAGGTTTTGGTTGAAGATCTGATAACATTCATTATCAAAAATATGTAATAGCGAAAATTAGAAAGGGGGCAAATACTTTTTCACAGCACTGTATGGGTTATAAATATATGATCATATATTTTAAATATATGTCACGTTCTTTGATATATATGGACATATATAACTTTTCTGTATGGGAGTCTGAATACCAGAAGGGCCCAGCATTGGCTACTTTAAAAAATAAATAAAAAGCTGTATTAATTGGAGATCCAACAATTTTCAGACCCTCTGTCTGTACTGGCTGGTTCTGGAGGTCCCGCGGGTCTCCAATGAGCTGGGGAAAATGCTTTTAGTTTTTCTGCCCCCAGCTCGTGGAGTAGCCTTCATGCCACCTTGAGGCTGGACTCGCTGGTCTCCATTGGACAGTTTAGATACATTTTGAGGGAGACAATATGTGATAGTTGTGTTTGTTTTGATTAATCTTGTTGTATTTATGTTGACATTTTGCTTTATGTTGTATTGAATTGTGTGTTCATGTTCACAGGGCTGAGAATGAGACCCTAGTCTCAATGGTGACCCCCATTTCTAAATAAAAGTTTAAAAAAAAATATATATATATATATATATATATATATATATATACAATTATATATTTTTACTTTTATTTAGAAATATATATGGAATACATATTGGTTTATAGAGCATTTACATAAGTATTCAGACCCTTTACTTAATACTTTGTTGAAGTACCTTTGGCAGCGATTACAGCCTCAAGTTTTCTTGGGTATGAAGCTACAAGCTTGGCACACCTGTATTTGGGGAGTTTCTCCCATTCTTCTCTGCAGATCCTTTCAAGCTCTGTCAGGTTGGATGGGGAGCGTCGCTGCACAGCTATTTTCAGGTCTCTCCAGAGATGTTCGATCGGGTTCAAGTCCGGGCTCTGGCTGGGCCAATCAAGGACATTCAGAGACTTGTCCCGAAGCCACTCCTGCATTGTCTTGGCTGTGTGTTTAGGGTTGTTGTCCTGTTGGAAGGTGAACCTTCGCCCCAGTCTGAGGTCCTGAGCGCTCTGGAGCAGGTTGTCATCAAGGATCTCTCTGTAATTTGCTCTGTTCACCTTTCCCTCGATCCTGACTAGTCTCCCAGACCCTACCGCTGAAAAACATCCTCAGTATGATGCTGCCACCACCATGTTTCACCGTAGGGATGGTATTGGCCAGGTGATGAGTGGAGCCTAGTTTCCTCCAGACGTGATGCTTGGCATTTAGGCCAAAGAGTTCAATCGTGGTTTCATCAGACCAGAGAATCTTGTTTCTCATGGTCTGAGAATCCTTTAGGTGCCTTTTGGCAAACTCCAAGCGGGCTGTCATGTGCCTTTTACTGAGGAGTGGCTTCAGTCTGGCCACTCTACCATAAAGGCCTGATTGGTAGAGTGCTGCAGAGATGGTTGTCCTTCTGGAAGGTTCTCCCATCTCCACAGAGGAACTCTGGAGCTCTGTCAGAGTGACCATCGGGTTCTTGGTCACCTCAGCCAGCTCTAGGAAGAGTCTTGGTGGTTACAAACTTCTTCTGTTTAAGAATGAAGGGGCCTCCCGAGTGGCGCAGCTCCCTTTGATAGATGAACATATATTTTGGTGATGACCTGAAAACAGAACAGACATTATTACATCATGCTGTACATACAGTCGAGGCAATTAGGCCTATGTAAGCTAGGGCTAGGCTACCAAAGAAATGCAACAATCAGTTGCATGGACTAATGTGCCAGAGCACCAGCAGTTCTACATTTGCTGCTATAATTTTCCAGGGGAAATCAAACAAAATGCAGAACAAAGATACACTTGAGGAAAATGTATAACTAACGTAGTTAAGATTCTTTTGTATTTCCCTTGTGAAATTAGTAAAGTTTCAAATGACTCCCAAGACTTATTAGGCTAGAATGTCAGGTTGCAACCCCTTTCAACAAATGTATGTCAATCCATTTTCATTTACATTGTTGTGCCATTTTTACACTGAATGTAGGCTTCTGGCTACAATGTTTCCAGTCACTAACTTCGCTGATGTTATGTAACAGCATAATGTTGTTCAAATGTAACTGCATGTCAATCAACCCATAGCATGCCACTTGCTTACTTACACAGCACTCTCATTCCAAATCCAGTTTCTTCTGTGTTTCTGAGAGTTTACCCTGTAGCCGTTTCTTTCTCCAATCCAATAACTTCCTCCTCGCTCGGTCGGCGCCTGCCATCCAGAAAGAAAGCCTACCGCGAATGAAACGGCGATTGCAACTTGGAGCGTCCTCTCAGAACCGTCCGCCATATTCACCTCTGTATGTATGGCAGTTTTGTATTGCTTTTTTGGTGGTTGTCAAAACCCACCCAATATGTGCCGTCTTACTGTGACGTGATCTATATGAACGCGCCTTACGAACACCACTACAGAGAGTCTTGAGGACCTAACGTCGAGGTAAAATCAATGATGTGTATAAACCCTGTATGACTGACAGGGTAAACTGTATTGAAGCCACGGCACAGCTATCTTGGTACTCCTCAAATTGTTAAAGAAAATATGTAGATATTTTGGAAGCTATAGAAATGCATTTAATAAGGTCTACATTCGTTTTTGACACATGTATTCTATTGCAGACACATGAATGCATACTTTTAAATTATATTATGTGAGCTAAACATACAAAATAAAACATGAAAATATATATTTCAGAAAATTCTTTAAAGTACCAATGTTACTGTCTCAACTACAACAGAAAACGACTTATATACATGTAATTCTGTACTTGAAACAATTAATTGAAATACTGTAGAATTCTATTAATTCCTATGGAGGACTGAGCCTTCTAGGGAGTGGCAATATGGCTGTCCGGGGGCTTCAACGCCTCTCAATGGCCAATACATAGCATCAGCAATCCACGACTAAGAATTGTAATTTATCTGCAGGTAAACAGTGCCCTCTTGTACCTAGAATTAAATCTCCACAAAAGGACTAGACTTCGCACAACTGATCTCAATGCAACCACTATTGGCCATCATATATTACCGCTCCCTAAAGTTGAAGCAGTGTTAACTTTTAGGCCTGGTTGGTGTCAATATTTTTCAAGACTATTTCGCCCTCTGGTGGATATTATCTTCGGTATAAATTAAACCTTCTAGTTGAGCACACAAAGCACAGATGTAACTTATTGACAATTATTCCATACAACGGAAATGATGTATTTCCTTGTTAACCATAGAGAATCTGTTACAATTGACCTCAGCCTAGCTGAGAACATTCCGTTCCTACTGTCTATTGACTGTCTGTAGACACTGTCTAGTGCAGGGTTTCCCAAACTCGGTCCTGCCCCCCAAAACGTTTTGGCTTTTGGACTTTTTCAACTGGCCAACTCACAGAACTAGACTAGAATGTCAAACACAGTGTGTGAAGGCTGAATTCAGAATAAGTGGGACACTTTCTGCGTTTCTGTCCTCTGACCTCTTCAGACACCTATCCAACATATTAGCCCATCATGACACATTTCTAAAATCCTCAAGATGTTTCCGAATCACACACAAAATAAAAATGTTGATATTATCATATTCACAGGAGGCACGACACACCTATTTCTGTACACCGAGTCACAATCCATATTTTCAGTTTGCATTTGGCTGACAAGGGATATCAGGTTAGATAAACTGGGACACTGTTATTACAGTCCTAATTGTACCCCAATGGCAATTCAATACCATTTTGTGTGATTAGGAAACATCTGAAGTGTATCATGCGTTGGGCTAATATGTTGGATAGATGTCACTCAGAAGTGTCCCACTTTTTCTGAATTCACTCAAATAACAGCACTAGTAACAGTACTAGAAGAACCAGAGCCCTGCCTAACCTAAGTACAGGGGGTCCCTGATGGAAACTATTCAGAAATAAACCCATCAGGATTAAAGCTGTCCCAGTTGGTGATGTCCCACTCTTTCTGAATTCACTGTACATAAATGTGAAACCAGATTTCCCCCAAAATCAACATACTTCTCAAAGACTACAAAACAGAAATGGAGAAATACAGAAGGAAGAAACTCTTTTTTTGATACTCTGAGAAATGTTATTATGTTTATAAGTTGCAACCAACACCTATTATCTCCACAAACGTTTTCCCATCTGGACAATCCCCCCCCTCTCCCTGACAGCATCAAGAATCCCCAATCCCCCCCTCTCCCTGACAGCATCAAGAATCCCCAATCCCCCCTCTCCCTGACAGCATCAATAATCCCCAATCCCCCCCTCTCCCTGACAGCATCAAGAATCACCAATCTCTATAGCTGTACAATTTTATTTCTTTTAGAAACAAATACGTCAATTTCAGTACGTACACATTGCACACAGAATATTTTGTGTTCCTTTTCTTGTCATTTTTTCTTAAGCAAGAGAGTTAAGCACTAAGTCTACGTTTACATAGGCAGCCTAATTCTGATCTTTGCCCAATTATTGGCAAAAGATCAGAATTGGGCTGCCTGTGTAAACACGGCCTTACACACGATAAGTAACCATCAGGTTAGACATTGCATTAGCAGAGATTGCTGGTGGATATATTCATAGGTCTCTGTGTACCTTCAGATCAACAATGATAAAAGGTCCATCCTCTAAAACAGAATACAGTTATTTTAAATAAAACTTCAGCAGGTCTCGAGAAGAAGAAACACATTCAAGATAAAACCGGATTCTCAGAGCAAGTTTGCATAATCCTTAACATTACAAAACAGCTTTGAACAATCACTTACTTGTTTTGGGGGTTATTGGCAGAGTTTGCAGCATTGCTAGAACATTACCAAAGAGATCAACACAGAAGCTACTGCTTGTTATCAGAGATCAAACTCCTGTTCATTATCAACACTGTAATGAGCAGGCAAGGGATACTTCTAAGGCTTCTGCTTTAACTCCAATCACTCAATATCGCTTTAGTATGGGCTTAAAGTAGGTGCATGAGGTAATTGCTGTCCTTGTGCTGTGGCAAGCAATATCTCTGTACACAATTCTGTACAAAACAGACAGTTTTGATGGCTCAATACATGACGCAAACACAGTGTGTAAATACTGTGGAAGAGCAGCTTCACATTGAGCCAGACTAACATACTAAAACACTGACTTGAAGGGTCGTCATGGACTCACAATGCTTCAATACTAGACTTGTAGGTGTGTCTAATCCATGGATATAACATATTGACCACTGAAAAAGGAAAAATACTTTACATTTAAACTTGACTAAACAATTTCACTGGCCAGGAAACTAGAGCTTTGGAAGCAAAGAGAAACGTAATTTGATAATACTGCCTTCTCACAGCACAGGGATTTCAGTTACACGACATTGTTTACAGCACGTGTCACACTCATTCCACGGAGGGCCGAGTGTCTGCGGGTTTTCACTCCTCCCTTGTACTTGATTGATGAATGAAGGTCACTAACTAGTAAGGAACTCCCCTCACCTGGTTGTCTAGGTCACTAACTAGTAAGGAACTCCCCTCACCTGGTTGTCTAGGTCACTAACTAGTAAGGAACTCCCCTCACCTGGTTGTCTAGGTCACTAACTAGTAAGGAACTCCCCTCACCTGGTTGTCTAGGTCACTAATTAGTAAGGAACTCCCCTCACCTGATTGTCTAGGTCACTAACTAGTAAGGAACTCCCCTCACCTGGTTGTCTAGGTCACTAACTAGTAAGGAACTCCCCTCACCTGGTTGTCTAGGTCACTAACTAGTAAGGAACTCCCCTCACCTGGTTGTCTAGGTCACTAACTAGGAAGGAACTCCCCTCACCTGGTTGTCTAGGTCACTAACTAGTAAGGAACTCCCCTCACCTGGTTGTCTAGGTCACTAATTAGTAAGGAACTCCCCTCACCTGGTTGTCTAGGTCACTAACTAGTAAGGATCTCCCCTCACCTGGTTGTCTAGGTCACTAACTAGTAAGGAACTTCCCTCACCTGGTTGTCTAGGTCACTAACTAGTAAGGAACTTCCCTCACCTGGTTGTCTAGGTCACTAACTAGTAAGGAACTCCCCTCACCTGGTTGTCTAGGTCACTAATTAGTAAGGAACTCCCCTCACCTGGTTGTCTAGGTCACTAACTAGTAAGGAACTCCCCTCACCTGGTTGTCTAGGTCACTAACTAGTAAGGAACTCCCCTCACCTGGTTGTCTAGGTCACTAACTAGTAAGGAACTCCCCTCACCTGGTTGTCTAGGTCACTAACTAGTAAGGAACTCCCCTCACCTGGTTGTCTAGGTCACTAACTAGTAAGGAACTCCCCTCACCTGGTTGTCTAGGTCTTAATTGAAAGGTAAACCCAGCAGACACTAGGCCCTCCGTGGAATGAGTTTGACACCCCTGGTTTAGATGCTTGAGGTGTTTCATCATTTCATCTTATCAGTAGTTGTGATACCTCAACATGCACACGCACACACACACACGTAAAATTGGGACCTACTTTTAAAATACATTTGAAAAGATCTGCTATTGGGGGTAATAAATAATGAAATGGTAGTCCAAGGTTTAGCCATTAATCCAGACTAGTACCAGGGGCTAATGTAAGGCCTAATCCAATCATAAGTGCATACATGCAAAGTTTGGGAACAGGGGATACTTGCAATAACTCTCAGAGCAGACTGGCTATAGAACAACAAAACAATACATACAACCACAAAATCAACGTTTGAAAAATCTTTAAAAAAAAAAAAAAAAAAAAAAAAGATTGTTGTGATGTTTGTGAAAATAAAGTCTGAATACCCATGCTGATGAATGAAATGTACTGACCTGACTGAACCCCATGTGGCAGCTTGCTGCAGTGGGGCCCTGATTTCACATAGGCCTAACTGGAGCCTTCACAAACCACCACACTGATACGTAAACACTTTACATGAAAAACTAAATGAAGGAAGAAGACTAAGTATGGCACAGACATGTATACTGAACTAAAATATAAAACGCAACATGCAACAATTTCTAACATTTTTGTGAGTTACAGTTCACATAAGGAAATCAGTCAATTGAAATAAAATAATTAGGCCCTAATCTATGGATTTCGCATGACTGGGAAAACAGATATGCATCTGTTGGTCATAGATACCTTTAAAAAAGTAGTGGCGTGGATCAGAAAACCAGTCAGTATCTGGTGTGACCACCATTTGCCTCATGCTGTGAGACACATCTCCTTCGCATAGAGTTGATCAGGCTGTTGATTGTGGCCTGTGGAATGTTGTCCCACGCCTCTTCAATGGCTGTGAAAAGTTGCCGGATCTTGCCGGGAACTGGAACACGCTGTTGTACAAGTCAATCCAGAGCATCCCAAACATGCTCAATGGGTGACATGTCTGGTGACTATGCAGGCCGTGGAAGAACTGGGACATTTTCTGCTTCCAGGAATTGTGTACAAATCCTTGCGACATGGGGCCGTGCATTATGCTGAAACATGAAGTGATGGCAGTGGATGAATGGCACGACAATGGGCCTCGTCACGGTATCTCTGTACATTCAAAATTGCCATTGATAAAATGCAATTGTGTTCGTTGTCCGTAGCTTATGCCTGCCCATACCATAACCCCACTATGGGGCACTCTGTTCACAACGTTGACATCAGCAAACCCCTCGCCCACCCGACGACATACACGTGGTCTGCGGTTGTGAGGCCAGTTGGACGTACTGCCAAATTCTCTAAAACAACGTTGGAGGCGGCTTATAGTAGAGAAATTAACATTCAATGATCTGGAAACAGCTCTGGTGGACATTCTTATAGTCAGCATGCCAACTGCAAGCTCCCTCAAAACTTGAGACATCTGTGGCATTGTGTTGTGTGACAAAACTGCACATTTTAGAGTGGCCTTCTATTGTCCCCAGCACATGGTGCACCTGTGTAATGATCACGCTGTTTAATCATCTTCTTGATATGCCACACCTGTCAGGTGGATGGATTATCATGGCAAAAGGAGAAATGCTCACTAACAGGGATGTAAACAAATTTGTTCACAAAATTTGAGATAAATAATCATTTTGTGCATATGGAAAATGTTGGGGATCTTTTATTTCAGCATGCGACTAACACTTTACACGTTGCATTTATATTTTTGTTCAGTTTAGTTCCACTAAAAAACACCACAAAGGCAACAAATTGGGTTGAGTCGAGAAGAGGGTGGCACCGAGTAGCCAGTAAGTGAACTGTTCCCCAGTTTGACAACAGAGTGGCACCTGACAGGATGAGACCATTAACCAACATGGAGCAAAGTAAGGAAAAACACAAACAGAACAGAACATTCTGTGATGTCATAATACCAAAGGTTGAGACATTGGATGCAACGGTATTATTCTAACTGGAGGAGGTGCCAAAGCAATTTTTATGCAACATTTTATGGAGGTCATTATGATAGAAGTTTGATGGATGCAATACATTTATGTTTCTTTGACTACTTGCTGCTCAGTTAATGCTACCGTTTGAAATACCTAGGCCAACAGGTAATACATGTCTAGTGTGATGGTCCTTCAATCTTCTAGCTACAAGCACATTCACATTGAATAGCTTTAACTGATGACTTAAACAAGAAAACTCATAGCAGCTATGGGAATTACTTTGGGGGCCAAAAGAGAGACTTCCTGTCCAAACTGCAGGTAATGGAGCCTTTGCACTGGGAGAAGAACTCCCACAGACACAGGAAGAGAAAATATCTTAAATCCCTATATAGACTAACTGCTGGCAGTAGTTCTGTACCATTCTTACAACTACAATAGATAAAAACATCAAAAAGTCCTTACTAGGCAATTCAAACACTAGGCGATTCTGCAGCATGACTGGCTGTAGAGTGGGTGTCGTCATGGGCCAGGGTTAGGAGAGGAGAGGGCACTTTCTTAGTGAGAAAGGCACACTCATAGTTCAGCATCTCAAAACAACCAAAGTATCAAGATCATGACATCTCTTGAAAAGTGACTGACGTACTAGCAGATCACAGAACTCCATCACTAAAAGAGAGTTTGAGGAGGTTGGTGAACCAGTGGTTTTTAAAACACCCCATTACTGTTAACCATGCTGTGATAATTAAAGCTATGATGATGGCGACAGAGGAAAGTGGACCCTTGTTGTGACCCGCTGAATTAAAGGGCCGGTCAATGATGATGAAACAGCCTCTTGGTCCCTTCATTTAATACGAATGAAACTAAACCCTTTCCCACTGTCAGACGTTTTTACATAGCTGGACAGAACATAACATAAGCTAATTTTCCTCTATACCTCAGACGTAACTCGACTGTCAACACAGGTCAAATCTCAGCAGGTTTTGGCTTTAGTGCACTCTAGAACTGCACAAATAGGTATTTACACAAAGTGCCAAAAACGAACACCGTCTCTGTGATCCTTAGCATTTACCTGCCACCCAGGGTCCATGACATGAGGCATTAGTTTTATTAAAAACCTCTATTTGAGGGGAGTTTAGGGGGAGGGAGTTAAATGATATTTACAGTTGTTAAAATTATTTAAAATGGCTTTTCCCCCAGTTTTTTTTCTCCAGTTTCCTGTGGTGGCTTCCGTGAAAACCTTTTCAGCAGCTTCTATAGAGACGACACGGGGGGCATCTCTTCACGGCTCCTCAGACGACGTTAGAAGCTCCAGTAAGGCCCCAACCGCTCCAAAATAGCCCTACAGAAAACACACAACGCGGTAAATATAGTATTATTACTAAATACTCAAATGCAGTACGAGTACTATTACCACACTAATGAATGGAATCAAGGAAATTGATTATGGAATCTGGGGAGCTATGGGGTTGACGGCTTTGTTTACGTTCAGTCTGACAGGATCTAAAATCCAAACTCAAATCGAGTGCTCTACCTCGTGTTCTAAGAACAGGGCCTTCAGTTGCCCCTTTGACCAGAAGTCCATGGCGTAGGCCAGCAGCTTAGTTGAAATGGTGTTGATCCGTAAGAAATTCCCAACAAACACAACTCTCTCAATTTTCTGAAAGTGAAAAAAGGTAGTAAAATATATGTCATGTGTCCAATTCACTCGTTTTCCCACTAAGAACACCATTACAAAACCAATACTGCAGTGAGTCTTGCGAAACACAACAGATTAACAGTTCTGAATCATAACAACAGGAACGGTTAACATTTTAACATGATTCAAGTTATTTTGACGAAATTATATTACAAAACACAAGTACAGTGGGGGAAAAAAAGTATTTAGTCAGCCACCAATTGTGCAAGTTCTCCCACTTAAAAAGATGAGAGAGGCCTGTAATTTTCATCATAGGTACACGTCAACTATGACAGACAAAATTAGAAAAAAAAATCCAGAAAATCACATTGTAGGATTTTTTATGAATTTATTTGCAAATTATGGTGGAAAATAAGTATTTGGTCAATAACAACAGTTTCTCAATACTTTGTTATATACCCTTTGTTGGCAATGACACAGGTCAAATGTTTTCTGTAAGTCTTCACAAGGTTTTCACACACTGTTGCTGGTATTTTGGCCCATTCCTCCATGCAGATCTCCTCTAGAGCAGTGATGATTTGGGGCTGTCGCTGGGCAACACAGACTTTCAATTCCCTCCAAAGATTTTCTATGGGGTTGAGATCTGGAGACTGGCTAGGCCACTCCAGGACCTTGAAATGCTTCTTACGAAGCCACTCCTTCGTTGCCCGGGCGGTGTGTTTGGGATCATTGTCATGCTGAAAGACCCAGCCACGTTTCATCTTCAATGCCCTTGCTGATGGAAGGAGGTTTTCACTCAAAATCTCACGATACATGGCCCCATTCATTCTTTCCTTTACACGGATCAGTCGTCCTGGTCCCTTTGCAGAAAAACAGCCCCTTGGTGTTCTTTGGATGCAACTCAGCATTCTTTGTCCTCCAAACACGACGAGTTGAGTTTTTACCAAAAAGTTATATTTTGGTTTCATCTGACCCTATGACATTCTCCCAATCCTCTTCTGGATCATCCAAATGCACTCTAGCAAACTTCAGACGGGCCTGGACATGTACTGGCTTAAGCAGGGGGACACGTCTGCCACTGCAGGATTTGAGTCCCTGGCAGCGTAGTGTGTTACTGATGGTAGGCTTTGTTACTTTGGTCCCAGCTCTCTGCAGGTCATTTACTAGGTCCCCCCGTGTGGTTCTGGGATTTTTGCTCACCGTTCTTGTGATCATTTTGACCCCACGGGGTGAGATCTTGCGTGGAGCCCCAGATCGAGGGAGATTATCAGTGGTCTTGTATGTCTTCCATTTCCTAATAATTGCTCCCACAGTTGATTTCTTCAAACCAAGCTGCTTACCTATTGCAGATTCAGTCTTCCCAGCCTGGTGCAGGTCTACAATTTTGTTTCTGGTGTCCTTTGACAGCTCTTTGGTCTTGGCCATAGTGGAGTTTGGAGTGTGACTGTTTGAGGTTGTGGACAGGTGTCTTTTATACTGATAAGTTCAAACAGGTGCCATTAATACAGGTAACGAGTGGAGGACAGAGGAGCCTCTTAAAGAAGAAGTTACAGGTCTGTGAGAGCCAGAAATCTTGCTTGTTTGTAGGTGACCAAATACTTATTTTCCACCATAATTTGCAAATAAATTCATTAAAAATCCTACAATGTGATTTTCTGGATTTTATTTTCTCAATTTGTCTGTCATAGTTGACGTGTACCTATGATGAAAATTACAGGCCTCTCTCATCTTTTTAAGTGGGAGAACTTGCACAATTGGTGGCTTACTAAATACTTTTTCCCCCCACTGTACATACACATAAAACTGTAGCAACATTGGAAGAAAAATATGAATTACGACCACAATGCGAAGCTAAAAGACAGGAGTCTGCTGTACGTCCCCGGCCCTGTACTCAATGTGATTCAATTTACAACGCCAGAGATGAGAAATCAGTTGGACCTTGAAACGCTAGGTACAGTATGTATCTGTACTGCTGTGTCCCTGTTGAACTGAACTGCCTTGCACTGTTTGTCCTGTCCTGTACAATCACTATGACACTAAAACAAGTTCCTATCAACCATTGTTGTTCGGGCAATTAAGTATTCTATTTTCTGTGGTTCATGCTTTAGGACAAAGTCTAAAGGTCAGATGGTGGCGGCGGCACTGAAGCTGTGTGCCATTTGATAGCCCTGGTAACACTGTCAAGAAGCTGAAAGCACACAGAAAACCACCCAAATCACTTTAATATGCGGTTGTCCCACCTAGCTACCTTAAGATTCATGCGCTAACTTTAAAGTCGGTCTGGATAAGAGCGTCTGCTAAATGACTAACGTGGAAATGCAAATATGCCCTTCAGACAACTACTTCTCCTGAAAACATACACTACATGATCAAAAAGTATGTGGACACCTGCACGTCGGAACATCTCATTCCAAAATCATGGGCATTAATATGGAGTTGGTCCCCCCTTTGCTGCTATAACAGCCTCCACTCTTCTGGGAAGGCTTTCCACTAGATGTTGGAACATTGCTGCAGGGACTTGCTTCCATTCAGCCACAAGAGCATCAGTGAGGTCGGGCATTGATGTTGGGCGATTAGGCCTGGCTCGCAGTCGGTGTTCCAATTCATCCCAAAGGTGTTCGATGGGGTTGAGGTCAGGGCTCTGTGCAGGCCAGTCAAATTCTTCCACACCGATCTCGACAAACCATTTCTGTATGGACCTCGCTTTGTGCACAGGGGCATTGTCATGCTGAAACAGGAAAAGCCCTTCCCCAAACTGTTGCCACAAAGTTGGAAGCACAGAATCGTCTAGAATGTCATTGTATGCTGTAGCGTTAAGATTTCCCTTCACTGGAACGAAGGGGCCTAGCCCGAACCATGAAAAACAGCCCCAGACCATTATTCCTCCTCCACCAAACTTTACACTATGCATTCGGGCAGGTAGCGTTCTCCTGGCATCCGCCAAAATCACATTTGTCCATCGGAATACCAGATGATGAAGCATGATTCTTCACTCCAGATAACGCGTTTCCACGGCTTCAGAGTCCAATGGCGGTGAGCTTTACACCACTCTAGCCGATGCTTGGCATTGCGCATGGTGATCTCAGGCTTGTGTGCGGCTGCTCGGCCATCGAAACCCATTTCATGAAGCTCCTGACGAACAGTTCTTGTGCTGACGTTGCTTCCAGAGGCAGTTTGGAACTCGGTAGTGAGTGTTACAACCGAGGACAGATTAATTTTACACGCTACGCACTTCAGCACTCGGCGGTCCCGTTCTGTGAGCTTGTGTGGCCTACCACTTCGCAGCTGAGCTGTTGTTGCTCCTAGACGTTTCCACTTCACAATAACAGCACTTACAGTTGACCGGGGGCATCTCTAGCAGGGCAGAAATTCGACGAACTGACTTGTTGGAAAGGTGGCATCCTATGACAGTGCCAGGTTGAAAGTCACTGAGCTCTTTAAGGTCATTCTACTGCCAATGTTTGTCTATGGAGATTGCATGGCTGTGTGCTCAATTTTATAAACCTGTCAGCAACGGGTGTGGCTGAAATAGCCGAATTCACTAATTTGAAGGGGTGTCCACATACTTTTGTATATATAGTGTAAATTAGTGAATTCATGTTAATGTGTAATAATGCAAACTGTATGGAGAATGTGTGTGTGGTTACCTCGTTGACGGCACACATGCGTGCAATGGAACCTATGTTATTGGTGATGGTGACTAGCGTAGCCCGGGCCAGGTCCTCTTTGCTGATGGAGTCTCGTTTCTCCTTGCTCATCATGTGGCCAAAGCTGTGGGTTAAAGGTCACCCCAGAACAGAAACACAACAGGAGAATCAAAAGGTGCTTCTTATAAAGGTGCTTACATGAATCGACAAATGCTTCTTTAAATTTAAACAATACCAATTAGGGTTGCACAAGACTCCCAGAATCAGGAGGGAACAAGCAGCAAACCCGTATTCCTCCAACCAGGATTTGTGGAAAAACAGGGAATTTATTGAAAGTTCCATGAATTTTGAAACCCTAGTACCAATAAGGGATTGTTTTGTTAGAAATGTAAGGGATTTGAACATCATATCATAAGGCCAGTGATAAAGATGCCTTCTGGGACAAGGACACTGTTGTGTTACTGCGCCTACGGGTAACTGCCAAAATAAAGGAAACACGAACATAACGTTTCTTAATAGGGTGTTGGGCCACTACGAGCCAGAACATCTTCAATGCACCTTGGCATAGATTCTACAAATGTCTGAAACTCTATTGGGTGGCACCGCTCCAGAATCTCCTATAAGTGTTCAATTGGGTTGAGATCTGGTGACTGAGACGGCCATGGCATATGGTTTACATCATTTTTCATGTCTATCAAACCAGTCAGTGACCACTCGTGTCCTGTGGATGGGCGCATTGTCATCCTATGGGGACATAACCATGGTGCCAAAATAATGGCCTGCCCAGCATTTTTTTTTTTACACATGACCCTAAGCATGATGGGATGTCAATTGTATAACTCAGGAACCACACCTGTGTGGAAGCACCTGCTTTCAATACGCCTGTCCCTCGTTTACTCAAGCGTTTCCATTATTTTGGCAGTTACCCGTACATTGCACCTTATGTCTGTGTACCTGCTTTTACAGTTCATTAACTACCATAATAACCCACTTAATACTGGGTAACTATTTGAACTTCATTGGTAATTAATTACACCGAGACTGAATTATTACACAGACATACTGAATTATTACCAAGAATTAAGAATTAATTCAGGATTAGTTGCAGAATTTATACTATTGCGGAAGCAACTAGCAACACCTTTTTTCCTCTGAGCTCCTCGGTGCCAGCGCTCCGTTAGAAAAGACCCCTGCATTTCTAAGAAACAAGAATTTAAATACCCAAATAAGTATATATTTCTAAAACCAATCCCAGTATGGCATATTTTCAGAGGGAGCTCTTGAAATGACAAAGTGTGTTTCATGTGCCATCTCTTACGAATAAAAGCCTACATAATTCAACATATGACTATGTAAATTAACTCAGTTTAATGAATAAGAAGGCATGACTGGCCGGTTGGTAGATATAGCCTGATGTTCATCATAATGATCTTAGTAATGATGATATAAATGGTACATATCAGGGTTGGGGTCAATTCAAAAATCAATCCCATTTAAATTCAGAAAGTAAACCAATTTCCAATACCACATTTTCCTAATTGAAGCAAATTGGAATTTCAGTGTACTACCCGAATTGACTGGAATTTAAATGGAATTGACCAACCCTGGTACATATATTATCATAGTAGATATAATGGTACATATATTATCATAGTAGATATAAAATGGTACATCCACTCAGTGGCTAGTACTGGGTCAGACCCCCTTTGCCACCAGAACAGCCAGAATTCTTCAGGACATAGAAACGTTGCTCAATTGGTATCAAGGGACCTAACGTAACTGAATGCCTCGATGCCTGGCTGCACTCAGTGGCCAGTTTATTAGATACACCACCCCATTCATGAAAATGGTTCGCTCCTACAGACAGTGAGTCACGTGGCTTGCTATATAAAGCAGGCAGACAGGCTTCGAGGCACCCAGTTACTGTTCGATTGAACGTTAGAATGGGCAAAAACGAGTGACCTAAGCGACTGAGCGTGGTATGATAGTCGCGTGCCGGTTCCAGTATCTCAGAAACGGCCGGCATCCTGGGCTTTTCACGCACGACGTGTCTAGGGTTTACCGAGAATGGTGCGGCAAACAAAAAACATCCAGTCAGTGGCAGTCCTGTGGGGCGAAAACAGCTCGTTGATGAGAAGAATCGTGCAAGCTAACAGGCGGGCCACAAACAGGCAAATAACGGCGCAGTACAACAGTGGTGTGCAGAACGGCATCTCAGAACGCGCAACTCGTCGGTCCTTGTCACGGATGGGCTACTGCAGCAGACGACCACACCGGGTTCCACTCCTATCAGCTAAAAACAAGAAGACGCCGGCTTTAGTGGGCACGCGATCACCAACACTGGACAATTGAGTGGAAAAACATTGCGTGGTCTGACGAATCCTGGTTCCTGTTGCATCATGCTGATGGCAGAGTCAGGGTTTAGCATACGCAACATGAGTCCATGGCCCCATCCTGCCCGGTGTCAACGGTACAGGCTGGTGGCAGTGGTGTAATGGTGTGGGGAATGTTCTCCTGGCACATGTTAGGTCCCTTGATACCAATTGAGCAACGGCTGAACGCCACAGTGTATATGAACATTGTTGCTGACCAGGTGCAGCCTTCCATGGCTACAGGAGGGTCCAACCCAGTACTAGATGGATGTACCTAATAAACTTGCCAATAAGTGTAAATTAAGTGGTAGATATAACTCATCATACACTAAGTGTAAAAAACATTAGGAACACCTTCCTAATATTGAGTTTCACCCCCTTTTGCCCTAAGTAAACAGCCTCAATTCGTCGGGGCATGGACTCTACAAGGTGTCGAAAGTGTTCCACAAGGATGCTGGCCCATGTTGACTCCAATGTTTCCCACAGTTGTGTCAAGTTGGCTGGATGTCCTTTGGGTGGTGGACCATTCTTGATACACAGGAAACTGTTGAGCGGGAAAATCCCAGCAGCGTTACAGTTCTTGACACAAACCGGTGCGCCTGGCACCTACTACCATACCCCGTTCAAAGGCACTTAAATGTTTTGTCTTGCCCATTCACCCTCTGAATGGCACACATACACAATCCATGTCTCAGTTGTCTCAAGGCTTAAAATCCTTCTTTGACCTGCCTCCTCCCCGTCATCTACACTGATTAAAGTGGATTTAACAAGTGACATCAATAAGGGATCATAGCTTTCACCTGGATTTACTTGGTCAGTCTATGTCATGGAAAAAGCAGGTGTTCTTAATGTTTACTCAGCGTATATTATCATGGTAGATATAATGGTATATATTATCATGGTAGATCCAGTATAATGCCCCAGTACTGAGTGGTCCCTCGCTCACCTGGAGGCCACAGCAGATCCTTGGAGACTGAAGCGCTCATAGTCTCCTCCGTAGATATCCTTCACCAGCTTGTCCACATTGCTGCTGTCCCCTCTGCTAGCCATATCCAGCGCCTCTTCAAACGTCTCACACCCCGTCAGCAAGCAGCACAGGCCCAGGAATGTTCCCCCACCAAGACTGAGGGGAGGAAAACAGAGACATACAGTGCCTTCAGAAAGAATTCATATTCCTCACCCTGCTACACACGATACCCCATAATGACGAAGTGAAAACATGTTTTTAGAGATTTTTTTGCGAATGTATTGAAAATGAAATACTGAAATATCGCATTTACACATAAGTATTCACACCCCTTTGCTATGACACTCCAAATTGAGGGGAGGACACAGAGAAGGGATCAGGCCCAGGAGCGTACCCCCACCAAGACTGTAAATCATGCATTGACATCAATGGGAAATGTGTGACATTTTGTAGTTACACCCATGCGTGCTTAAAGTTACGGTCTCGTCCCTTATGCTGAGGAAGGGTCATTGAAAGAGGTCCTGAATTAACTTACAGCAGAGGCCTAAAAATGAGTCTCTTCTCAGCCTGAGACAGGGAGAGTTAGTGAGGGTAGGCAGAACAGGTCCCATAGGAACTGTAAGATGACCCCAAGTCCACAGGAACTGTCACAAGGCCCACAGGAACTGTCACAAGCCCCACAGGAACTGTCACAAGGCCCACAGGAACTGTCACAAGGCCCACAGGAACTGTCACAAGCCCCACAGGAACTGTCACAAGCCCCACAGGAACTGTCACAAGCCCCACAGGAACTGTCACAAGCCATCAGGAACTGTCACAAGGCCCACAGGAACTGTCACAAGGCCCACAGGAACTGTCACAAGCCATCAGGAACTGTCACAAGCCAACAGGAACTGTCACAAGGCCTCAGGAACTGTCACAAGGCCCACAGGAACTGTCACAAGCCATCAGGAACTGTCACAAGCCAACAGGAACTGTCACAAGACATTAGGAACTGTCACAATGACCTGGGTGGTCTCTCCTTGGTTACCCAAACACTTTTACTAATCTAACCTTGACTAAACCACAGCCAAGTTATCCGTCTTTGAAAGAGTTACAGTGCCTTCAGAAATTATTCACACCCCTGGAGTTTTTCCACATTTTGTTGTGTTACAGCCTGCATTTAAAATTGATTAAATTGAGATTTTGTGTCACTGGCCTACACAAAATACCCCATAATGTCAAAGTGGAATTAACTAAAAATGAAAAGCTGAAATGTCTTGAGTCAATAAGTATTCAACCCCTTTGTTATGGAAAGCCTAAATAAGTTCAGGAGTAAAGATTTGCTTAACAAGTCACATAATAAGTTGCATGAACTCTGTGTGCAATAATAGTTTTAACAAGATTTTTGAATGACTACCTCATCTCTGTACCCCACAATTATCTGTAAGGTCCCTCAGTCGAGCAGTGAATTTCAAACACGGATTCAACCACAAAGACCAGGGAGGTTTTCCAACACCTCGCAAAGAAGGGCACCTATTGGTAGATGTGTAAAATAAAAAAAAGTAGACATTGAATATCCCTTTGAGCACGGTGAAGTTATTCATTACACTTTGGATGGTGTATCAATACACCCAGTCACTACAAAGATACAGGCGTCCTTCCTAACTCAGTTGCCGGAGAGGAAAGAAACCGCTCAGGGATTTCACCATGAGGCCAATGGTGACTTTAAAACAGTCAGAGTTTAATGGCTGTGATAGAAAACTGAAGATGGATCAACAACATTGTAGTAACTCAACAATACTAACCTAATTGACAGAGTGAAAAGAAGGAAGCCTGTACAGAATACAAATATTCCAAAGAATGCATCCTATTTACAACAAGGCACTAAAGTAATACTGCAATAAAATGTGTCAAAGCAACAAACTTTTTGTCCTGAATACAAAGTGTTATGTTCGGGGCAAATCCAATACAACACATTACCGAGTACCACTCTCCATATTTTCAAGCAAAGTGGTGGCTGCATCATGTTATGGGTATGCTTGTAATCGTTAAGGACTGGGGAGTTTTTCAGGATAAAAAATAAATGGAATGGAGCTAAGCACAGACAAAATCCTAGAGGAAAACCTTGTTCAGTCTGCTTTCCACCAGACACTGGGTGGTGAATTCACCTTCCAGCAGGACAATATCCTAAAACACAAGGCCAAATCTACAAGAAGAAGGTGAATGGTCCTGAGTGGCCGAGTTACAGTTTTGACTACTTCAATCTATGGCAAGACCTGAAAATGTCTGTCTAGCAATGATCAACAACCAATTTGAAAGAGCTTGAAGAATTTTGAAAATAAAAATGGGCAAATGTTGCACAATCCAGGTGTGGAAAGCTCTTAGAGACTTACCCAGAAAGACTCACAGCTGTAATCGCTACCAAAAGGTTATTCTACAAAGGGGTGTGAATATTATGTAAATGAGGTATTTCTGTATTTCATTTTCAAAAAATGTGCTAACATTTCTAAAAACATGCTTTCACTTTGTCATTATGGGTTATTGTGTGTAGATGGGTGAGATAAAACAAATATATTTAATCAATTTTGAATTCAGGCTGTATCAACAAAATGTAGAATAAGTCATGGGGTCTGAATACTTTCTGAAGGCACTGTAACTGAAAGCTTAAAAATGACATACAGTGCTTCAGAAAGTATTCATATTCCTCACCCAGCTACACACAATACCCCATAATGACAAAGTGAAAACATGTTTTTAGAGATTTTTGCAAATGTATTGAAAATGAAATACTGAAATATCTCATTTACATAAGCATTCACACCCCTTTGCTATGACACTCCAAAATTGAGTTCAGGCGCATCCATTTCCTTTGATCATCCTTGAGATGTCACTACAACTTGATTGGAGTCCACCTGTGGGCAATTCAAATGTTTGGACATGATTTAGAAAGAAAAACACTTGTCTATATAAGGTCCCACAGTGCACGTCAGAGCAGAGACTATACCAGGAAGTTGAGGAACTGTCCGTAGATCTCCGAGATAGAATTGTGATGAGGCATACAGTACCAGTCAGAAGTTAGGACACACCTACTCATTCAAGGGTTTTTCTTTATTTTTACTATTTTCTACATTGTAGAATAATAATGAAGACATCAAAACTATTAAATAACACATATGGAATCATGTAGTAACCAAAAAAGTGTTCAAGTAACAGACATCTCAACATCAACTGTTCAGAGGAGACTGCATGAATCAGGCCTTCATTGTCGAATTGCTGCAAAGAAACCACTACTAAAGGACACCAATAAGAAGAAGAGACTTGCTTGGGCCAAGAAACACGGCAGGTAGCTTAGTGGGTAAGAGCGTTGTGCCAGTAACCAAAAGGTCGCTGGTTCTAATCCCCGAGCCGACTAGGTGAAAAATATGTTGATGCGCCCTTAAGCAAGGCACTTAACCCTAATTGCTCCTGTAAGTCGCTCTGGATAAGAGCGTCTGCTAAATTACTTTTTAAAAAATAAAAACACGAGCAATGGACATTAGACCGGTGGAAATCTGTCCTTTGGTCTGATGAGTCCAAATATGAGACTTTTGGTTCCAACCGCTGTGTCTTTGTGAGACGCACAGTAGGTGAACGGATGATCTCTGCATGTGTGGTTCCCACCGTGAAGCATGGAGGAGGAGGTGTGATGGTGCTTTGCTGGTGACACTGTCAGTGATTTATTTAGAATTTAAGGGACACAACCAACACAGCATTCTGCAGTGATACGCCATCCCATCTGGTTTGCGCTTAGTGGGACTATCATTTGTCTTTCAACAGGAAAATGACCCAAAACACACCTCCAGGCTGTGTAAGGGCTATTTGACCAAGGAGAGTGATGGAGTGCTGCATCAGATGACCTGGCCTCCACAATCCCCCGACCTCAACCCAATTGAGATGGTTTGGGATGATTTGGACTGCAGAGTGAAGGAAATGCAGCCAACAAGTGCTCAGCATATGTGGGAACTCCTTCAAGACTGTTGGAAAAGCATTCCTCATGAAGCTGGTTAAGAGAATGCCTAGAGTGTGCAAAGCTGTCATCAAGGCAAAGGGTGGCTACTTTGAAGAATCTCAAATATAACATATTTTGATTTGTTTAACACTTTTTTGGATACTACATGATTCCATATGTGTTATTTCATAGTTTTGACGTCTTCACTATTATTCTACAATGTAAAAAATAGTAAAAATAAAGAAAAACCCTTGAATGAGTAGGTGTGTCCTAACTTAATATTCACCCTCTGAATGGCACACATTCACAATCCATATCTCAATTGTCTCAATGCTTAAAAATCCTTCTTTAACCTGTATCCTCCCCTTCATCTACACTGATTGACGTGGATTTAGTGACATCAATAAGGGATCATAGCTTTCAGCTGGATTCACCTGGTCAGTCTATATCATGGAAAGAGCAGGTGTCCTTAATGTTTTGTCCACTCAGTGAATGTATTGGGGATCAAGTAAAACAACAACAACACTTTCATGTTTTCTTGGGGGGGTTTACAGGGGAAGGGTATAAAACCATGTCTAGAGTGGTGAATGTTTCCAAGAGCACAGTGGTCTCCATCACTGGGAAATTGAAAAAAATATGGACCTACCCAGACTCTGCCTAGAGCTGGCCATCCGACCGAACTGAGCAACCGGGCAAATTAAGCAACCAGGCAAGGAGGACCTTGGTCAGGGACGTAACCAAGAACCTAATGATCACTCTGACAGAACTACAGAGTTCCTTGGCTGAGATGGGAGAACCTGCCAGAAGGACAACAGTCTCTACAGCACTTCACCAATCTGGGCTTTATGAGAGAGTGGCCAGACGGAAGCCACATGACAGCACGCCTGGAGTTTAAAAGACTCTAAAATCATAAGGCAAAATATTCTGTGGTCTGATGAGACAAAAATTAAACTATTTGGCCTATTTGCAAAGCCTGGAGAAAACCAGGCACAGCTCATCACCTGTCGAAACACCATCCCTACCATGAAGCATGGTGGTGGCAGCATCATGCTATGGGGATGCTTTTCAGCGGCAGGAACTGGGAGACTGGTAAGGATAGAGGGAACAATGAATGGAGCCAAATACAGGTAAATCCTTGATAAGAACCTGCTTCAGAGTGCAAACGACCTGAGACTGGGGGCAAAGATTTACATTCCAACAGGACAATGACCCCAAGCATACAGCCAAAGCAACGATGGAATGGCTTCAGAACAAGAATGTGAAAGTCCTTGAGTGGCCCAGCCAAAGCCCAGACTTGAATCCCATTGAATATCTGTGGAAAGACTTGAAGATTGCTGTTCACTGCCGCTCCCCATCTAACTTAACAGAGCTTGAGAAAATCTGCAAGGAAGAATGGAAGAAAATCCCCAAATCCAGATGTGCAAAGCTGATACAGACATACCCAAGACAATTCAAAGCCGTAATCGCCGCCAAAGGTGCTTCTACAAAGTATTGACTCAGAGGTGTGAATACTTATGTAAATTAATGATTTCTGTATTTCATTTTCAATATATTTGCAAATCGAACAACTTGTTTTCACTGTCATTATGGGGTATTTTGTGTGTAGATGGGTGAGGCTGTAACACAACAAAATGTGGAATAAGTCAAGCGGTATGAATATTTTCTGTAGGCACTGTAAATACCAGCATGAGCTCTTTCACCCCGGTGCCGTTTTCTATTTTGAGACGTTCCAAGGTTGAACTGCCGTAAATATAGACTGTCCTTGAGCAACGAGCAGGCAGACAGTCCCTACTGTCTAGGGTGCATGGTACACATGCAGCGCTTTGTATTCTGACGTAGACGTTGTTCAAACCTGGCTTGCTAATAACAATAAAAGCAGTCTAACTATTATCCATTGTGAGTCACAATTCAACTACAAAAAACAGCTACTATGAATGACGCACAGCAATTGTACATTATTGCTTTTCTCTGTAATCTATGTTGACATGACAACGTATGATGATTCTCTCTTCTTATGAAAAATGTACCAGTGTCTTTTTTGAAGATTACAGTTCCTTTCTGTACAATGACACCCACCATGTTATAAAAGTATTTATTTGGGTCATTCACCTGGGAAAACCCAGTTCACCGCTGATAAATAAAATGGATTTGAATTGGCACTGGTGAACAGCACTGTCCTTAATAGCCTAAACATTTCAGATTTTAAACACTACCATAAATGCAGACCTTCAAGGCTTTTAAAAATATAAAAGAGAATCCCTGTCCGTTTTGTCCTGTGCTTTACCTGGTACCGGTGACCCGTTTGTAGTCATCTTTGGAGTACACAGCCAGGATGCTAACCCCAGATCCAATGTTGACCAGCAGCATAGGGAACGGGTCGGCCAGACTGCACGGGGTCTTCACACTGTTCTGGGTGTCTGACGGGTTCTCCAAGTAGTAACACTGAGGGTGACCGTTGAAGCTCACGGAGTCCACGTAGAGCAGGCCACGAATCAGACAGTCAAGCTCATCCAGCTTCAACAGCTCTAAATCAGCCATCTGTAGAGGGGGCGGAGGTGGGAATTTGGTAGAAAGAAAGAAAGAACGAGAGAGAGACAGACAGACAGAGACAGACAGACAGACAGAGACAGAGACAGAGACAGAGACAGAGACAGACAGAGAGAGAGAGACAGACACAGACAGACAGACAGACAGACAGACAAGAGATGTGGTGTGAGGCAAATCAAATCATGCAGAGTAAGATCAGAGCATGTGTATAAAGCAAACAGCAGTCAGGGTTAATGATGATGAATGACTGGTTATATAACAAAGCAGAGAAGCACAGCCAGCCGGCACCACAATGAACTTTATGACAACACACCATGTTTCAACACCGGTACAGTAGAGCACAGGGCTCAAAAAGGTCCAGAGCCCAGTGTTTCAAAAAACGAACGTATTGACGCTCTTCTTGACCACTTATCGGTTTCCGGATCAAGGAGGAGAGAGGACAGAGGAGTCGAGGACGGTCTTTTTCCCAAAGGAGACTCTCCCGATCACTCACCGTTCTGAAGTCATTCTCAAACTTGTAGGCCCCGCCGCCAGTGGCGCAGAGCGTGGTGTGGAGGCTGGAGAAGTTCTTGTCCCGGCCCATCTGGATGAAGCGGTGCATGGCCTGCGTGGGGAAGCGGATGAAGTGCAGGTTGCCCGTCCGGCCGCACATGGTCAGGTTCTTCAGCTCCAGGTGAACGTCTCGGACTCCCGTCTTCCCGTACGCCGTGTTGGAGGTCAGGTAGCGACGGATGCTCTTCAGGCTCTCCACCTCTTCCTGCTCCTCCTCCGCCGTGATGTCCTTGGGCTCGAAGTAGACCAGCTTCACCAGAGTACCGCCGATGTCCATCCCGAACCAGGGGAAGGCTGTCAAGGCAAAGCGAGAGATACGTAAGCATTGAAGATGTTATTACCACATCGTTTCCCGGTTGTTTCAGCACTGTAAACTAAAGCGCTACCAAGACTCAAAGCGCCAACCCAGTCATCAGCAAAGAACCTGTCCGTCAGCCTTGCATGCATTTAATGTCAGCTAAAATACCACACCTAATAAGACAGTTAGGGCCAACGGTTGTCTTTGGAACACACTTGAGATTTCCATCCAATGTTACTCACAAGGAAGCTGTGACTAGCGACAGACAGCGACAGTATTCTTTCTTTTGCCTCTGCACTGTGTCCTATCATCTTGACAGATCATCTCTTTTGAGATATTTCAATGGCTGGTGGTGCCATTTTAAGTAGGTTATTTGTACATATGTTCGCTTACGCATGCAGACCAGGCAGATAGGTGGAGTAAAAATTAAAAAATTAACACTGTAGGCTAAATTCACAGCTACAACACAGCTCAAGTTGACATGGAAACCTGCTTTCGAGATGAATATTTTCTATTTTTCCTAGAGTGGTGGTGTTTGTTGTTGGGGTTTTTTGGGGTGTGGGGGGGGGCATTACAGTCGCACTTATATTTCAGGGATGAACATTCATTGAGATGCATCATAGAATGAGGCCTCTTTGCTGGTAGACCAGTTATTCTGTTCTAAATCCAGGTTAAAAACACTTATCTTTTCACGTGCCTACGACTGAGCACTTAAACTGAACCACACTGTTTAGCCTTAGAGCTTCCTATGTTTTTATCTTATTTTTTAATTTTAATTTTTAATCTTTATATGTTTTTTAATTTTTATTGTATTTTTATTATTATGATGTTTTCATTATTTTTGATAAACATCTTTGTAAAGCACATTAAATTGCTTCGATGTATGAATTGTGCTATATAAATAAACTTGCTTGCTTGCTAAAGCAGCCTCTTTGCTGGTAGACTAGTTATTCTGTTCTAAAGAAGCCTCTTTTCTGGTCAAATGTCATATCTAGGTTTAGGAGAGTCACTACCTGACAAGAGGCAAAGTCTGCGTTGAGATTATGACTCCCAGAGTTCAATTAGTGTGCAAGACCTCTATAAAGTGATTATATAACATTCTGCCCAAACTGGTTATACCATATCTGATAGGATTCCATGAAAACATACCGGGAAGTGGACCCTCAACTGATAGTGAGACCAAGGTCTACTGCTACAAGCATTCCTTAGCTTGAGGGACCTAACCCTAACCCTAACCCTAACCCTAACCCTAACCCCAACCCTAACCCTAACCCTAACCCCAACCCTAACCCCAACCCTAACCCTAACCATAACCCTAACCCTAACCATAACCCTAACCATAACCCTAACCATAACCCTAACCATAACCCTAACCATAACCCTAACCCTAACCATAACCCTAACCATAACCCTAACCATAACCCTAACCATAACCATAACCCTAACCATAACCCTAACCCTAACAACTGATGGAATGAGACCAGGGTCTACTGCTACAAGCTTTCCTTAGGTTGAAGGATTACTAGATGAGAGGCAAACCAGCCTCCCGAGTAGTGGAATCATTCTTTTTCAGGGAGCAGGGTTAGGGGCAGTTGGGGGTAGTAGAATCATTCTTTATCAGGGAGCACATGAAAGTCACCCCACCAGTGAGACTCCTGCCCTGCCCAGCTGTAGGTGCTTTGTGTGAGTGAGTGAGTGAGTGAGTGAGTGAGTGAGTGAGTGAGTGAGTGAGTGAGTGAGTGAGTGAGTGAGTGAGTGAGTGAGTGAGTGAGTGAGTGTCAGTAGAGAGAGGAAGTGTGAATAGAGAGGCTGTATGGTGGAGATGGAAAATCACAGTAGAGATAAGATTTTTATCTACATTCATATCCATCTGTAGGTGTTCTTCATTCAGAATGTCTTCTAGTTCCGGTATGTGATGCTCGTTCACATCCTGTATGACATGTCGCTATAAATCGTAATATCTGTTGGCGTTCAGGTGGGTTTTGAAAATGTTCTGTTCCCTAACTTTCTCTTTACTCTATCAATGCTACAGGATTAGTGATGGGACATACGATGTAGACCAGGGTTGGGCTCAATTCCATTTACATTCAGGAAGTACATTGAAATTCCAATTATCTTCAATGCTTTTCAATGAGGAACATTTAGAATTGGAATTTGGTTTACTTTCTGAATTGACTGGAATTGAAATGGAATGGAGCCCAACCCTTGTGTAGTCTACCATACTCCACCCCTCCTCTTGATTTCCATTATAAACCAAGAGACCAGAACCCACCCTTCATTGGATAGTATTGTTGTGTTGATTGTATTGTGTGATGTTGTATTGATTGCTGATGCCTTCTTGGACAGGTCTCCCTTGTAAAACAGTGTGTCTCAATGGGCTTTTCCTGGTGAATAAAGGTGAACAAAAAAAAAGTATAAATAAAATGGACCTACACATACCAGTGAAACCAGTGTCAGTGTCCACAAAACGTGTCAGTCATCTGTGAACTGTAACTAGTGGTAGAAAATTGACAGATCTCTAATCTGGGATCTCTTTATGAGAGACGTTCCGTGCAAACAAAGACAACGACACTTTCAAAACCGACCGTTCCTCCTCACGCTCCTGGGTGAAGTTTCCCCTAGGTACTGAGCTAGGATCAGCTTCCCCAAACCCAATCCTAACCTTAACCATTAGTGTGGAAAATGCTAAACTGATCAGGGTCAACTTCACACTACTCCCAGATGCTCCATTGAAAGGCTTTATATTGGTTAGCCTACACCGTGGTTTTAGCCAACGTTTTTCTAAACGCGTCTAATTTGGAATTTTCTGCAGTGGCTGCCAAATAACCTGGTGTGATGTTATGATTCATTGATACTAAAAAGTCAGAGCATATTTAAGTACAGTATTGATCAATTCATTACCAGCTTAGATGTAGGCAAATAGGAAGAGTGTTTTCTTTAACCAACTGATGCAGTACTTCATGCAATATCCCTGGGTAGATAACCTGTAGCTATAATAATCAATGGTAAATGTTAAGACTTGAGGTTATCCAAATGTTGAGGGCATTGCCAAGCTGAATGTGCATCTTGTGTAATACGCTACACCACTTCAGATCAATTAGGGCTCATTTGAAATCTCTATAATTACGCTGATATTGATCACACCATTTAGGTACATTGTGTGTTACTGATATGTTCATCTATAGCCTCAGTTTGTATTTACGTTTGACATTTTAGTCATTTAGCAGACGCTCTTATCGAGAGCGACTTACAGGAGCAATTAGGGTTAAGTGCCTTGCTCACGGGCACATCAACAAGGTTTTTTTATTTTTATTTCACCTTTATTTAACCAGGTAAACCAGTTGAGAACAATTTCTCATTTACAACTGCGACCTGGCCAAGATAAAGCAAAGCAGTGCGATAAAAACAACAACACAGAGTTACATATGGGGTAAAACAAAACAAAGTCAAAAATACAACAGAAATACATATATATATACAGTGTGTGCAAATGTAGCAAGTTATGGAGGTAAGGCAATAAATAGGCTATAGTGCAAAATAATTACAATTAGTATTAACACTGGAATGCTAGATGTGCAAGAGATTATGTGCAAATAGAGATACTGGGGTACAAATGAGCAAAATAAATAACAATATAGGGATGAGGTAGTTGGGCTGGCTAATTTCAGATGGGCTGTGTACTGGCCCAACGCTCTTAACCACTAGGCTACCTGCCACCCCGTTTGCCTTTTATGTGCCTACATACTGCATGGCATTAGACATAGTTAGTGGTTTAAATCATATAGTTGATGGTTTAAATGGCTTCAGTGAACTTGAAGTATACATTGCAACATCAGCATATGAAAAAATCTCAGGGTCAGACCCATCAAACGGCACCAAAGATCACTATTGAGATTTGAAACAACTGATTAATTATTAACCAACATATGGGCTTTGCTGTGAACAATCAGGCTCTTTCCAAAAACGTATCTGAATATTGATACCATAATACACTCGAAAAGACCAAGACATTAACTGCTGGTGTGGATGGATGCTTCCACTGGAAATCTCTAAAACAGAGGGGGACATGCGACCAACCTGGACTCAGGGGTAGACGTAACATAGTAAAGGTGAATCCTCGACACTCAGATTAGTAAAATATGCTACATTTCATATGGCATGTATTAACATGTTACGAATTCGCAAAATGTATGATATGTTACGAATTCCAATTTGATGTTAGCTAGGTGGCTAACATTAGCTAGGCTAGGGGTTAAGGTTAGTTCGGCTAAAGTGTTATGGTTAGGGGAAGGGTAAGCTAACATGCTAAGTAGTTGCAAAGTAGATCAAAAGTAGTAAGTAGTTGCAAAGTTGCTAATTAGCTAAAATCCTAATGTTCCCCATGATGAGACTTAACCTTTGCTAGACGTACACGCCTGATCAACCCAACAGGGTGCAACTGCAGCCCGCAATTTGGGGCGTTCCTGCATGTGGGCATCAAGCATCCCATTGGTTCCTGCATGAACGCCCCCGAGCACCCCATTGGTCGTCCCCGCCTCCCAATAGCACAGCAGATAGTCAATGACACAGTGTGCTAGCTAGCTTGATAGTTAGCGACACAGTGTATTAGCTCACTTGACAGTTAGTGACAGTGTACTAGCTAGCTTAAAAGTTAGCGACACAGTGAACTAGCTAGCTTGATAGTTAACAACACTGTGTGCTAGCTAGCATGATAGTTAGCGACACTGTGTCGACCCCTCCTCCCGCCTGCTGTGTACCGGTGTCCTCCTTAGGACTAGCTGGCTAAGCTAGCACTGTGTAATTTGCTCCCGCCTGCCAAACACATGCCCTCGCCGTTGTTAAGAGAACAGTGGAGAAACAGTGTCCGACAGTCGGGGGTGAAGGATACTGTCTACCGGTGTAGGGTTAGCTACTGTTGTCACCCCCGTCCATTCTTCTGTGGAGTTTATCGGTGGCTGGCACCCAACATCATTGTGCATTAATGCCCCCTACTTTACTGGAGTGCCCCCGCCTCCCACCTGTCCTAACTAATAATGTATAAATGAAAGTATAATGAGGGTTGCTGCAGATGCAGGAACACATACATGCAGCAACACCCCACATGCAGCAACATGCACATGCAGCAACACTCACATGCAGCAACACTCACATGCAGCAACACCTACATGCAGCAACACCCCACATGGAGCAACACTCACATGCAGCAACACCCCACATGCAGCAACACGCCACATGGAGCAACACCCCACATGCAGCAACACCCCACATGCAGCAACACCCCACATGGAGCAACACTCACATGGAGCAACACCCCACATGGAGCAACACCCCACATGCAGCAACACCCCACATGCAGCAACACCCCACATGGAGCAACACTCACATGCAGCAACACCCCACATGGAGCAACACCCCACATGCAGCAACACCCCACATGCAGCAACACCCCACATGCAGCAACACCCCACATGCAGCAACACCCCACATGCAGCAACACCCACATGCAGCAACACCCCACATGGAGCAACACTCACATGCAGCAACACCCCACATGGAGCAACACCCCACATGCAGCAACACCCCACATGCAGCAACACCCACATGCAGCAACACCCCACATGCAGCAACACCCACATGCAGGAACGCCTCGAATTGCAGGCCGCAATTGCACCCTTCTCGACCAACCACCCTACTTTCGTTTTTCCCTTAAGTAACATTTTGTCTTATGTAACCATACCAAAGGTAACATATCATACAAATTCCAGTTTCTTTGATTTACATTTACTTTTACTATGCTACGTCTAGTCTATGAGACCAGGCTGGCGCGACAACTAGGGCACAGCAGACAATTCTCTCTCAGGTCTAACACAATTAGAGATGGAGCAGAGAGGAATGCTGACTAGCAGGCTAAGCCAGTGGACCGCTGAACTTGCCCTAGGTCTTTTCTAGAAAGAAACTCAGCTCAACAACACCGAAAAGAATGTTTATCAATGTCCCAGAGGGTGTTGTTCAATAATGGCAGTTCAGAAGTGCCCTACTTGGGACAACAATTGTAGTCTACGCTGACAAATTAACACTACCCTATTCCCATCATATGTTCGAGTTTCGAGAGTCTCAAATTCCACTGTCATGTAAACAATAGCAAACAACTTACCTGGCTTCTTCACATTTCTCAGCTTCATATCGATGCGCTCAGGTGCATGCAAAAATACTTATTAATACCCGAAAAAAATACAGGCTTGCAAAGTTAAGATCAGTGTTTACAATTATTTTAGTTTCCCCAGTTTATACAGCAAAGAAAACGCAACTTTTTTTGTACTGTGACTTCGACTAAAAGTTGTAACTTCTTTAACAGCATCCTAGAAACCAGGGGAAAGGGAATTGTGTACATTCGGGGGCGGTGGCCTGGCTCTTTAACCCAGCCTTGCCGAGACAGAGGGCGGCCGCTAATTGGCCGAAGTACGCCAAGCCTTCTTATCAGGAGCGATTTCAGCACAACTTCTGACTGAGAAGAAACCAATCACGGTGTACCCATTGCAAAAACAAAAGGAGTCACTTATTTTCTAAAACAACGTAGCTCCATTAAAAACAACGTAGCTGGAACTAACGATAGCTCATATCCAGGACATTATCGTCAAGATTATGAGAAAAAAATAGTTTAATAGAATGGTTTGCTGACAGACAAAAGCAGTCATGATAGTCGCAGCAGCCACAGTCCCTTGATTCAGAATCACCTTTATTCGCCAAGTACATTTACAATGTGTTACACATAGGGGGCCTACCAGGAAGCAATATAGGCTATAGCTGATGATGAGAACCGTTCGATTCCATCAACTACCTAGCAATAGAAAAAAGGAATTGAAAAATACTGTTCATACTGTATTTACAATACACGTGCAGCGACCAAAACACCGCGGCTGCCTCGCAAACCCATATGATTATGCAAGATGTCAGTATCTCCATGCATAGCTGTGGCCAGCTGACTATGCAACTTCTCTACATTCAACTGCCTGCAGCATGCGTGTAACCCAGAGGTTTTCAAACCTCTCCCCGGGGACCCCCGGGCGTTTCACAATGTTATTGTAGCCCTGAACTAGCTCACCTGATCCATCTACTTAAGTGCTTGATGAGTAGTTGACAAGTTGAATCCGGTGTGAATGTGATAGCTGTGGAAGAATAGTTCAAATAGATGGAATGGCTGGTGGGGGTCACCGAGGTGATGTTTGAAAACCCCTGATGAAGCCTAATGTAACATATTGTAATTGTGTCATTTGATGAGTAAAACCCATAAATGACTAAATGCAAAAGCTACACCTGCAAAACCCATTGACAGCGACACTTACGTGGCCTGTTCCTCTTCACTGATTCAACTCTTCTTCGTAACCTGCATCTTTTCGCAGGAGAGGACCCATTGGCTTCGACATCATAGGTATGCAGATGATGGAAGTGTTCAACATTGCTACTAGCACCACTACAGTTTCCACTTGATTTGTATGCATTGCATCCACCGTTGTTAGCCTGAGAATGAAACCCCCTTTGCAGTCCGTTGGCATAACACGATCCCGACCCTTTTTTATCGATAATTGATTTGGCTTTATCCATTGTTGCAGCTAACTAGCTACGTGTGATAGAAGGCTTGCTACCAAGCTAAAGGAAACGAGCTGCTATAGCTGACGTTAGCCCGTGCGATAAAATGCAACCCGCTCAAGGGAAAATGTGTTTCATATGAAATTGCTCTTAAATGGTAGAAAATATTTATCCGCTCTTGGTACCGATAACCTTTATTCTGTTGATAAAAGGTGTGAAGACCTATCCGCTAAAACACGGTTTGGTCGAGCTCATTTTCCCACTTAACAGTCCGCTGCGGGAGTCAAACAGCCGGGTTGTTAGCTAGCTAGTTACGTCACACGTAATGGCACCCGAACCGGTTTGCCCTCTCCCGGGGACACAGGCAATGCGCTCCTGTTCTATAGAGAAAATACAAAACTAGCGTTCGGGTTTATGTGCCTAATAAGCAGAACAGTCGTGTTATAGCCTAGGCAATGGATAATTTAATTATTGTAAGGTTATTAAATGTTATTCTCTCTGGAGTAACGTTCAGCCATGGCTCTGCCATATTTCTAAGGTATGCATCATGCAATGGTCATTCGTGATGTTAGTAGCCTAGACAGTCATGTTGAGATGATTTATAACACACAGACACAGCCTAGCTGTTTACTTCTCGCTGTGTCATGTTGTTTTTCCCCAAACCTTGCTTTTCACATGTGATTATGAAAATGGGTTTACACCTGTGCATCTCTGTGGGTCAGAGGTGAACGGTGAGTTGTTGATAGTTTGTAGCCTACATAACACAAGCGTGCGTCTTTGGGTGTTGCCATCATTGCCTTCTGTTTTGTTCTGGCACAAACTGTACTGGGATTGTTCCTCACATTTATTTTTAAGTGGTTCTTATCTGGGCACACACTAACATCTGGTCTGGTGAGGTTGATATGATTTGATCAGAATATATATTTATAAGAAGTTATATTATTTTGCCATAAGCCTACTGTGAACACAGACAGTACAGTCAAATATTCCGAGTGGAAATTGTTGTGTAACAGCCTTGCAGGCCAACCTGTTGTTCATAAACTTGCATCATGATTAGACCTAGGCTGCTGAGGCTAGGCTACTCAGGTTCATGAGTGAAACTGTTCCTTAAGCTCTCTATACCTTAGTTTCAGTAGTTTGTGAGACTGATTAATTACTGTGTAGTTAAATTATGTATTTTAAAGTAGTGTTAATTTAGTATTTCAATCAGTTATTTATCTAGCTATACTACAAATGTTTGTAGGAACAAAGCTTTTAGCTGCGATTGTGTGTAGGCTACTAATAGAAAATAACCAAACCAAACTAGGGCCGGGATTCAATCCAATCACAGATTATGGGCATTGCGGCTTTTGAAGGTGATTTCCGATTGAGCGGACATATAGCCTTTGCTACACTACAGCGTTTACTCTGAAACATGGGAACATTGACTTTAAAACACATAACAATTTTGATGAAAAATGTACTTTACTGCTATTAGCCCATACAAACGCATTGAATAACAGATTCACTATATGGAACAACAGATAGTCCCCCCAAAAAATCAAAAGGAAGTGTCTGAAGTGTCTGTTGTATATCTGAGAGATATAAGAAAGATCAGGAAACATTAAATTGTTTTATTACATGTATTTAACCCCTTATTTTTGGCACTAAACAGTCCTGTGAGAGCTGTGGGCGTCGTAAAGTCTCACCTTTCCACAGAGGGGAAGCCCAAACTGTTCGGACGCTACAGACAGAAGTTGGCAGATCGGCTGTACCAACTTCAGACGAGTCCCAAGACTCTTGTGGGGGTCGTAGAGGAAAACGGAGAACACCATCGTGTTCGTGAGAGTCTCATCTTTCCATAAGAGGGCATAGTAATAGTTTCCATAGTAACAGTTTCCATAGTAATAGTTTGTAGCCGTTCAGATGCTCAGACGCTACAGACGTTATTTCGTGAGAAGACTGATTTTCGGGATGCCTCCTGGTCTGACAAACACCGCTCTAACTCTGCCACCTTTCACCGCAGCTAGGGCACATCTCTAACTTAAATTGACAGATTTTTATGGGGATTTATTGTTATTATACTAACTCTATGTAAAAAATAAATAAATAAAAAACTACAATAACCCTTGGCCTATATGCACACCAGTGTGTGATAATCTGATTGTTCTGTCTGCACCATGTAACAAGTGCCTAAAAGGATATTATTTGTGTCTGTTGAAATCAAAAAGTTTGTTTTACTCTAATCATCGGTTTCACCCTATGAGAGATTTTATCCTTGTCTTGTTCATGTCTGCAATCTTTGTAGGACTTACATGTCCACCAGTATGTGCAGTTTCTGTCATATTTGCATCACAAATGTCTTGTGAATAAAGACTCATTAAGCATGTAGCCTATGAGGAGTGGAGTTTCAAATAGGCTTGGTGTAGAGTAGGCTTTCACCTGGCAAATTGAATTTTGACTATTGTCCATAGATAAAAAAACGGAGGGTTGCCTGACTTGTGTTGGAAAACTGAAATATTAACACCATCTAGTGGCCAGAAATATGAAGTACTATAAAGAGAACAAATGGGCTGTCAGAGGTTTGCTCTTTATATTTGGAACAAGTAGGATATGTTGTCTTTGGTGTTTAATTACTCTCATAACCAGCAGCTCCTGAACAAACTCACATAACTAAAGAAAGAAGCTATTCCAAAGTGTCACATCACCAATAGAATGCAACAGATCACTTTTTCAATAAGATTTTTTGACAGTACTCTTAACATTTCTCTTTATTGCTTTCGTTGTTTCAAAAAGAAGCCCCAAACTTTTCATGATCTATTTGAGGGGTTGAAGGAAGGGTCTGTATTACTGTCACTCTTTTACCAAGAATCTTACACCGATAATAATTCAATTTCAATATAAGTAAAACAACAGCACTAACTTATCTTTATTTTCTCATGCCAGCTTCTAGGACACAATATACCACCATATCACTATACCAGGACACAACATATCGTCATCATTCATGTAATATCACTATACCAGGACACAAGATACCACCATCATTCATGGAAATCCCCATACGCGGAAACTCATTATTTTGGGTACAGTCGGTCAAAATATAAGATGAACCTGAGTTGACTGAGGTTGGTAAGCTTTGTCGAGGAATGTGCGTAGTGTTGTTATTTTTCACCAGGGCAGTTCTGAACCGTCCCAGTTGTAGGCCTTCCCTGTTTTGTCAATATTCAGGCTATCTATAATGCTCATGAGGCAGTGCACGGAGTGGCCTGTGCTGAAGAGCTTGTCCTTGGGCACGTTCTTGTGATAGGGGCGGGACAAATCGGTATTCACTGTGCCGGGATGCATGGACACGCACACCACTCTGGGCCTGCTCCTCCCCAGCTCGATGGACAGGTTACGTGTGGCCATGTTAAGTGCTGCTTTGGACATTCTGTAGCTGTACCACCCGCCAAGACCTAGATGGACAGACACAGACAGACACAGACTTATTCTGAAGTTGTTCAACTTACAAGTTGAATGGCCACATGCAGGCTACATAATGCACCCCCCCTACAATGACCTTTGCTTTTAAACGATACGTATAGACTGCTTGATGTGTGAATGTGTAACCACAAACTTAAGTTGATAAAACTGTCAAATCATATTAGCCTACATCAATGTGCTCTATTAGATATAGAAGAAGCCATTAGACACTTCATCATTCTTTTTTTTGTTGCTCTTATCCAGAGCGACTTACAATTAGTGAGTGAATACATTTTTCATACTGGCTCCCCGTGGGAAACGAACCCACAACCCTTGCGTTGCAAGCGCCATGCTCTACCAACTGAGCTACAGGAGGGCCATTCATAAGGATTTCTTTAATATTTTAACAATTCGATCAATTAAGATGATTCTATGATTGATGGGATTGACTTCCGAAATTATACATATGATGCATACCGTTATCACCGATGGATCCGACTTTTGCGGTGATGTTGACAATGATCCCACTATGCTGTTTGGCTTTCTCTGGCGGCTGCTGGCCAAATGCACCACTTCCCTTCTGCAATAGTGGAGCGAAGTACTTGGCCATCACCAATGGTCCCACAGTGTTTGTTGTCAATGTTGAGATTATTCCCTAAAAACACAACAATGAATGAGTCTGCAATTTGAAAAACCACTTGTTAAAGGTATACAGCTGAGGGATGGGGCTGGGAAAATGTAACACCTCTCAAATCCATAGACAGTGTTCTCAATATAAGGACTGACAGTCCATGACATCCACATGATAGTTTTAACCATGTTGTGAAGAATGTTGAATGACGTTGTTACAATCAATAAGTAAATATATTATGGCTTCTGATGGCTATTAAAGTTGTACAATGTTCTTCAAGAAAATAACTGTAATTGATTTGAAATTCCAAAAATGTATTTGCCAATTTAGCCCAGCTTTGTACCTATCACAGATTAGCTTGAACTGTTCAACAATCCGTTTGTTTCACTTTTGACCAGCTCCATCACTGACAGTTGTATGACTTGACTCGATGTATCTAGTTTACCTGTGCAGAAACATCCCTCAGGCTGGTCTCGCCTTTGCCAGAGGGATGAAGCATCGCTGAGGAGTTGATGATCAGGTCAACTTTGCCGAATGCCTTTTTAACATGTTCAGCCGCGTCTTGGATGTCATCTTCTCTGCTTACGTCCAGTTTCAGAACTGTCACTTTTCCCGGGTGTTGCGCAACTAAGCTCATCAACTCCGCAGCAGTGTCCGGATTTCTGCATGTCGCGATCACTGCTCCTGGGGCTTTGTTTATTAAGATATTTCTGCAAAATTCGAGTCCAAGTCCCCTACTCGCACCCTGTACCAGTGCTACGGCAGCCATGACACACGTGAATGTGATGAAACCACAGCAACGCCCTCTGTGGGTCGTAGAGAAGGAAACTTACACAACCCAACGTGCTTTTGTTTTGTAACGAACACTCGTCAGTCTAGCTAGCCTTTCTGTTAGCGCTGTCATGTCAACTCTCTGCCATTCATTGGTATACCAAACATCTCACTGGTGAATTAATGAGATCTAGGCCTTTTGTGATCTTAACATTCTATACCCTTGTAATATCATGAAACTGTATTCCATATAGACAATGTTAACACAACCATTCAAGGAAAAATCCACCCAAAACCACTCATTCCTTTAATTTACAGTGTTCAATAACACTGATATGTGAGAACAATATTTTTTGTGAAAAAATATTTCATTTTGGAGTTATAATAAGGTTGGTAGCAACATGGAAAATCGTTATGGAAATCTCTTACAGCTCAAGTCAACTACAACATCCACAATACAATGCTCTCTCTATGGGCTGGCTAGTTAGCTAGCTAGCAAACGTAGCTCCACACAATAATACCAGAGACAATATCAGCATGTAACGTAGCTCGTTAGATGTAAAATGGCCTAAACAAACTGCACTATCAATTTAGGAGTCTACAATATCTCCATGTTCAACCTGCAGGTCGATGTGCCTCACAGTGGAGTCTGACATTCGCAACGGCAGATATACTTTTGTGGAGATGGGAAACGTTGTCCATTCCACGTCAATGGGCCGCCGGGTGCATTCAGGGCGATTATGGGACAAGGAGTACTGTCCTTCAAGGAGTGAACGGGAGTCTATTGGGCACTAGCTCAAAAACCCAACATAAGCACGAATTTCGTCAACAAGAAGTACAACATTACGAATATTTCCCGAAATAATTAACTTGTTATATGTAGTACCGTATAGCTTTGTAATCGTGACATTACGTACTTCCGAGGAGAATAGGTACGTTTATCGACATATACACAGACTTTGAGAAGGGATTGGGTGACAATTAGTTTAGCAACCGCGTGACGCAGCATGACAACGCGAACGCGATTGGTCAACAGTCTGCTGGGTGGGACGTTTCATTATTCATTGGATTCCTATCTCCTTTCTATAATCTCTCTGGCATCTGGACTAAAGAGGCAGCTAATACATTTACATTTTAGCAGACGATCTTATCCAGAGTGCATACATTTTCATACTGGCCCCCCATGGGAAACGAACCCACAACCCTGGCGTTGCAAGCGCCATGCTCTACCAACTGAGCTCTGCCAACTGAGCTCCAGGGGACTACAATAGACCCCTTTCTGTGTTTGGCAGAACAAGGGGGAGGTCTTATAGAACACCAGCAAAAAAAAAGTATCAATTTACATGATTTTTATGAGTGCATTTCACACTACTTTTGGATTATAATTGGATTTTAAGGCTTGTATGAATGTCCTGCTTAATATAATGTTTGTGTCATCATCGCAAATCAACTGCATTATACTTTTAACCTCTTAAATGTAATGGCAAAATGTAGACATACCCAAAAGTAAATGCTATGCATGTGTAATTACATGATTCTGATTTAATATAATGTTTGTGTCATCATCGCAAATCAACTGCATTACACTGTTTTTTTTACACTTCAACATCAACCAGTAAAATGGCTCTTTGGCTAGCTTTTGCTACAGCCTATATCAATGAGCGTTAGCATTCTAGCTAACAACTGCTGCATCCAAAATAGTTATTTTGCAAAGATCACAACCAAATATAATCTTAGCAACTGTTCAATCAAGAATAAAAACATAATTGTAAGCGTATGAGAACCCAAAACGGTTATTTTGTTTAGAAGTAATAAAAACGTCAATCTAGGCTATGTTGAATGGGCGCAGATGGCGGTGGCTTAAATACTGCCGCCAAGAGTAGCGCGCATCTGTGCGTGACGTCGTCTACTGGGAAGGGGTCGAAAGGAAAAATGTGTTAGACCCTCGGTTAAATTACACATTTCTCGAGGTAGGAAAATGATCAATGGCTCATTCGATTGAAGACATCCTCCCGAGTTATGACATGTATGATAGACGTTTTCGCGATCTTAAAAGTCAAATTCCTATTAACTTCCGGTGTAGTGAGAGCGACTTTGTCACGGTGCTATGTAATACCGACCGGATATCTGCCTGCTTGAACGCCAATAACTCAGAAACACATGAAAACATGAAATGACCCAGGGAATCGATATAACATCACTCAGATATGCACAAAAACATTATAATATTCAAAATGAGTGAACCTTTCCTTTAACCGACAGTTCTTTAGCCTAATTAAAAGCAAATTATACATTTTTAAATGTAAAACACGTTATAATATTTTACAGTATAGTATTCAAATTTCTCTCATGAGAATAACATTAAATGTATATACAATTATTGTGTGGGGAGTTTTTCAATTTAAAACGTATAATGTGTCAACAGCTTTTTTGTGTAGCCTACTGTTCAAACTTGCTACCATATCAAGGTCCTATGTAACACTTTTAACAATGTGAAAGGGTCCTATGTAACAATTGCTATAGCATCACTTGCCATCTTATTTGGGAAGATGCTCTGCTCTGCAGCCCCAGCCAACACAGGAGTGATTACAGTGTATTCAAATTGAAGATGATGGTTCGTTTGAATAATCATCAGTGTCTTCAAAATACTTTAAGCTAAAGACTTTAAAGTTGATCACAGCTTTGCCATGAGGACAAATACTGATACCCAATAAGGCCACACGGTGGTGCTATGTGATATACTGTCCTCAACATTAACGATTCTGCTCAGTGGTTCATAGTCACTTTTTTGCCTATATCTGGTGAAACCCCTACATGTATTGTTTTGTGCTTCTCAAGGAGGAGAGGATAATTGAAAAGTGACTCCAAAAATCCTCTACATATAATCTTGGGTATTGTAAGAAATCGGCCGATTTGACTTTAGTCTTATGAATAATGCAGGAAGGTCAGATAAACACACTTCAATACATGATGGCCCCATGACATACTTTGCTGTGATCAGGTGTCGATCAGTACTATATTTGCACATTTGCACGAATATTCTTTATTTTGCTGTTCCAGTACCCAACCTCACAGGCTGGGAGCAGCGCGCCTGGACCACTTAATGGTCAAGTGCCTTGCTCATATTTGGCGGGAAGCCTCGACCAGCGACTGTCAAGCCAGCACCTTAACCATTACGCCATGAGGTCCGAACCTCTTGACGAGGTTGCTAGGTGTTGGCTTAAACTCGCTACATTGAATTGAAATTGTAACTTCTAATTACTAGCACAAAGATGTAAATGGTCATGTCCATTCTATTATCTATATTTCTATGATTTCAATAGATTTCCTATGGAGAATTGACATTAGGATTTAAAACAACATATTTTCCCATTCAAGTCAAAATTCTCTGATGTGTGTGTCACAAGCCGGGCTAGAACTCCGGTCTCAAATGTGTAGAGCTGGGGGTACTACCCCTTAGCCACAGAGGAGATGTTGTAGGACCCAAATGAAACACCCCAGGCAATACTCCAGGTAAGTAGATTTAATGTTCCAAAACAGGAGGCAAAACAAAACAACTCCCCGAGGGGAGAAAAACAAACTAAAGATAACTTTGAATAACTTACTAGGACTGATACGGTGGGACAAAGCAGGAGACACATAGACAGGACGCAATAACCAAGTGAGAAACAAGGGGAAAACACACAGCTAAAATACTCAAGGGGAAACAAGGCACAGGTGACATAGATAAGCTAATTAGGACACATGAGGAAAAACTAAGGCAAAGGGGAACACAGCTGACCTCTAGAGGCCAGGAGACAAACAGGGGAAGCAGGAAGCTGACAGGACCCCCTCCTCTAGGAACGACTCCTGACGTTCCTTCCAGAACACCCTGGCCCCAGGGTGCGAAAATCTCGGATCAACCCTGGGTCCAGGATGTCCCTGGCCGGAACCCAGGAGCGCTCCTCTGGCCCGTAGCCCTCCCAGTCCACCAGATACTGCAGAGAGTTCTGGACCCTCCGGGAGTCCAGTATCCGGCGGACTGTGTAGGCTGGCTGGCCGTCTATGATCCTGGGAGGTGGCGGGGGTCTGTGAGGGGGGCAAAAGGAGAAGACAAGACAGGTTTAAGGAGTGAAACATGGAAAGTGGGGTTAACTCTAAGGGAGCGAGGCAGAACTAAACGATACGACACAGGGTTAACCTTTCTAGAAATGCGGAAAGGGCCGATGTATCTCTGGGAAAGCTTCTTGGATTCGACCCGGAGGGGCAAGTTCTTAGTGGCCAACCAAACTCTCTGACCAGCTCGGAAACTAGGGGCCGTCCGGCGGTGGCGATTAGCCTGACTTTGGTATCTCTGGGAGGTCCGAAGGAGGGTACACCTGGCCTTCTTCCAGGTCCGCCTACAGCGTTGGACAAAGCGCTGGGCCGAGGGAACACCAACTTGCGCCTCTTCCTCTGGAAACAAAGGAGGGTTGTAACCGAACTGGCATTCGAAGGGGGACAATCCGGTGGCTGAGGACTGGAGGGTGTTGTGGGCATATTCAGCCCAAATAATATAGGTGGCCCAAGACGTGGGATTACTGGCCGCCATACACCGCAGGGTGGTCTCCAGATCCTGATTAATCCGTTCCGTTTGGCCATTAGACTCTGGATGGAATCCTGACGATAGGCTGGCTGTGGCCCCAATAAGCCTGCAGAAGGCCCCCCCAAAACCGGGACGAGAATTGGGGACCTCGGTCAGAGACCACGTCCAGGGGAATGCCAAATATCCGGAAGACATGGTTCATGAGGAGCTCCGCAGTCTCCTTAGCCGAGGGCAGCTTGGGCAGGGGAATAAACCGGGCAGCCTTAGAGAAACGGTCTACCACCACCAGGATGACGGTGTTGCCCTGGGATAGAGGAAGTCCCGTAACAAAGTCCAGAGAAAGGTGTGACCATGGCCTTCGAGGAACAGGTAAGGGATGGAGCAGTCCCTGGGGTCGCTGGCGTGTCGACTTTCCCTGGTTGCACACAGGGCAGGCCTCAACAAAGACCTGCACGTCCTTCTTGATGGACGGCCACCAAAACCGCCGTCGGAGGAACTCCAGTGTGCGAGCACTGCCAGGATGGCATGTCAAGGGCGACTCATGACCCCACTGCAAGACGCGGGCCCGAACCGAGAGAGGAACGAACAGGCGACCGGCAGGACCACCGCCTGGATCGGGCTCATGGGCAAGAGCTTCTCGTACCCCTCTTTCTAGTTCCCACTGAAGAGGTGCGACGATCCTAGACCTCGGAATAATCGATGCCAAGGGCTTCTCTTGTACCTCGGGAGAATAGACTCGAGACAGAGCATCCGGCTTGACGTTCTTGGTGCCAGGTCGGTAAGTCAGGATGAACTGGAATCGATTAAAGAAAAGGGACCATCGTGCTTGCCGAGGGTTCATCCGCTTAGCCTGTTGGAGATATTCCAGGTTCTTGTGGTCTGTGAGAACCTGGAAAGGGTGCTGAGCCCCCTCAAGCCAATGGCGCCACTCTTCCAAGGCCAGTTTAACCGCAAGCAACTCTAGATCCCCCACGTGGTAGTTGCGCTCGGCCTCAGACAGGCGGCGAGACATGAAGGCACAAGGGTGTAATCTCCCATCCGCACCCCTCTGTGACAGGACGGCTCCCACCCCCACCTCTGAGGCGTCCACCTCCACCACGAAAGGTCTCTCTGGGTCAGGGGTCACCAGAATCGGAGCAGAAGTGAAGCGGCGCTTGAGATCCTCGAAGGCCCCTGCTGCTTCCGGACCCCAGTGAATCTTGGTCCCTCCTCCCTTGGTAAGCGTCGTCAAGGGGGCTACCACCGAGCTGAAATTCTTGATGAACTTCCGATAGAAGTTAGAAAAGCCAATGAACCGTTGAACCTCCTTGACCGTGGCAGGTGTGGGCCAATCGTGGACCGCCTTGACCTTCTTGGGATCCATCTCTAGGTGCCCGGGAGTGACAATAAACCCGAGAAACTGAGTCTGAGAAACATGAAATTCACACTTCTCAGGCTTAACGTAGAGGTGATTGTCAAGGAGCCTCTGGAGAACCCGGCTAACATGCCCCTCATGCTCCTTCAGTGACCTCGAGAAGATGAGGATATCGTCCAGGTACACGAAGACGAACAGATTAAGCATATCCCGGAGAACATCATTAATCAGGGCTTGGAATACTGCGGGGGCATTGGTGAGCCCGAACGGCATCACCCGATATTCATAGTGTCCCGTGGGCGTGTTGAACGCCGTCTTCCATTCGTCTCCTGGCCGGATCCGCACGAGATGGTAAGCATTGCGGAGATCCAGCTTAGTAAAAATGGAAGCCCCTTGAAGCAGCTCAAAAGCAGTGGCCATGAGAGGAAGAGGGTATCGATTCCGAACCGTGATCTTGTTGAGTCCCCGGTAATCAATACAAGGCCTCAGACCCCCGTCTTTCTTTTCAACAAAAAGAAGCCCGCCCCCAGCCGGGAAGTAGAGGCATAGATGAGGCCGGCTGCCAAGGACTCCTTAATGTAGGTGTCCATAGCTGCGTGCTCGGGGGAGGACAAGGAAAGATCCGACCTCTAGGAGGGCAGCACCCAGGGAGTAGATCAATGGCACAGTCATAAGTGCGATGAGGCGGTAAGGCAGTAGCCCGGGCCTTGCTGAACACTGCTTTGAACCGATGGTAAACACTGGGGACTCGGGAGACGTCAACAGACTCTTGAAACTGGGTACTAGGGGCTGAGGAACTCTGAAGCATGCAGGTGAGTTGGCAAGTGGGACCCCAGCTAAGAATGGTGCCAGTAGGCCAGTCGATCTGGGGATTATGTCTGCATAGCCAAGGGTGACCCAGGATAATAGGATACTCGGGAGAGTCAATGAGATAGAAGGTCTCCTCCTGCTGGTGTTGAGAGATGGTAAGTCGCAGGGACTGAGTCGCCTCAGTAACTTTTCCTGGTTCCAGAGGTCTGCCATCTAAGGCTGTAACTGCCTGGGGTTGAGGAAGTAGTTGGGTAGGGATCTTAAGTTCCTTAGCCAAGGTTACATCCATAAAATCACCTGCGGCACCGGAATCGATCATAGCCTGGACCCGATGCTGGTGGCCCTCCCAGGACAGAGTGGCTGGAATAGCTAGGACCGCGTTAGTAGGAGGAGCTCTAATTTTCCCCATCACAACCCTCCTGTAGCTGGGCGGGGACAGGCGTTTCCGAAAGCTCGGGGCAAGTGGAGCGGAAGTGGCCGGCAACCCCGCAGTAGAGGCACCCGACGCTCCCTCATGCGACGTTCCCTTTCGTTGGAAGAAAGCCTGGAACGGCCTAACTGCATGCTCTCCGGGAATCCTGGGGCAGTTCAGGAGCCGGGGCAGCTCTGAATGACGGAGTCCAAACAGGAGAAACAGAGCTGCTCAGAGGAACTTGGGACTGAGACATCTGACGGCGAGCCGTTCTCCGCTCTCTTAGACGATTGTCCAGGCGGATGGCCAAGGCTATGAGGGACTCGAGATCTTCAGCTGGTTCACGGGTGGCTAACTCATCTTGAAGGGGCTCAGATAACCCTCCCTGAAAGCAGACCCTCAGCGCTTCATCATTCCATCCGCTCCTTGCTGCTATGGTTCGGAACTCAATGGCAAAATCTGCCGTGCTTCGGGGGCCCTGACGGAGAGACAGTAGGCGCTTGGAAGCCTCCCGCCCACTGACAGGATGATCGAACACCCGCTTGAACTCTTCTACAAATGCAGCGTGGGAGTCACAACAGGCCTCCTGGGACTGCCACACCGCAGAGGCCCAGGCGAGCGCCTTGTCTGAAAGAAGGGTAATGAGGTAGGCAATCTTGGAACGGTCTGTGGGAAAACTTGAGGGTTGGAGCTCGAAGGTGAGGGAGCATTGGGTGAGGAAACCCCTGACAAGAGCTTGGATCCCCAGAGAAGGGCTTGGGAGGTGGTAGTCGGGGGCTCCGCCAACCGAGAAGGCCTGTCGTCACTGGGAGGTGACCGGGGGAAGGGGGAGAACCAAGGAGGCGTTCAAAGAGCTGGTGAAGGGAACTCATCATTTCGGCCAGGAGTTGAGAATGTCTAGCCATCAGCTCCTCTTGTCGGCTGAGAACGGCTTCATGGCGCTGGAAAGAAGCCTCATGTCGAATGATCACCGCCAACAGGTCCTGGGAACTGAGTGTTTCTGGGTCCATGATTGACTTGGTTATTCTGTCACAAGCCGGGCTAGAACTCCGGTCTCAAATGTGTAGAGCTGGGGGTACTACCCCTTAGCCACAGAGGAGATGTTGTAGGACCCAAATGAAACACCCCAGGCAATACTCCAGGTAAGTAGATTTAATGTTCCAAAACAGGAGGCAAAACAAAACAACTCCCCGAGGGGAGAAAAACAAACTAAAGATAACTTTGAATAACTTACTAGGACTGATACGGTGGGACAAAGCAGGAGACACATAGACAGGACGCAATAACCAAGTGAGAAACAAGGGGAAAACACACAGCTAAAATACTCAAGGGGAAACAAGGCACAGGTGACATAGATAAGCTAATTAGGACACATGAGGAAAAACTAAGGCAAAGGGGAACACAGCTGACCTCTAGAGGCCAGGAGACAAACAGGGGAAGCAGGAAGCTGACAGTGTGGACCTCCAACCATCTTTGTGGTGCCATTTGAAAGGCGACATTTCAATTTGATTCCCATTTTAGTAAATTAATCAGTCAGAATATGACACCCACCCTGTATTCAAGAGCATGTTGTGTCTCAACCGATGGCGGGCGGGCACGACACAAAAACCTCAGATAATGTCAAATAGGGTCTAAGCTACAACATATGCGAATATTAAAAAATAAGGAGTTTGCGCGTTTTTAGATATGCCTAATTGACGTTTTAAGATTCAAATAAAAAAAATAAAAAGAAGACTATTTGTATATTTTTTTTAAAGGTGGGGTATGCAAAATAGGTCAACTTTGAGCACCTTTATATTTAAATGTTTAGTCATTTAGCAGACGCTCTTATCCAGAGCGACTTACAATTAGTTTATCTCTTGAATGTTTTGCCATACAGTTCCAAAAAGTCACTTTCTGACCACTTCTACAATGGGCAAGTATGTATGGAAGGTTTGGTTCAAATTAAAAGGGATTCTGTCAAAAAGTGATTGAATTCAAATGGATTTACCCTTTTTCTATGTCCCTCACGTGTACATACAATGGCCTCACGGGCTCCATCCTACTTCTGACACCAACGTAACGATTATATGCGACAGTGTAATGCCCCTTGCGGGTCTCGATCCTAGGTCTCCCAGCCCCTAGACCTGCTAACAACCACAGCTCCAATAAGTTGTTATAGTATATATGCATTTCTTTTTAATCCAAAATGATGCTATTGTGGCCATATTGCAGCCTACACAATTATTAGGCCTAGTTTGTAACTATATTACAGCCAATAAATGCTAGGTATTTGGATACAGTTCCCCGTGTCTCCATGCGTAATTATCCATGGCCGCATTGGATTGGTTGGCTATTCAGACCAATGACATATTTATTTATTGTCTTGAATAAATCATTGATACATTTGTTTTATTTTTAAATACATTTGCTAGTAGTCCAATATTCTAGGTGTTCCTGATGTCACTTGTTACTCAGCTATAATTGCGCTGACATGCCCCCCAGGAGCCGTTATTTCTAGGTGGCGTCCAGAGGTGCGAAATGTCCGCAGAAACATTTTGTATACGCGCTTACGCCGTGCGTTATGAGTAATGTCCTCAAAATAGAGCAATGTGCGTGTTTCTGACTAGGTTACTATGAATGTGCGCTCTGGGCGGACGATGCAGATTAGTCATTTACATCACACATGCACATCTGTGAGTAGGCATTTTAAGGGTTTGCATGTTCATGGATAAAAACCAACCAGCATGGTCGTGGATGCAAATGGAACTTTCAACAACAGCAACATGAGATCTTACGTGATAGAGAGAGAAAAAGAGCCCGGCGCAACAAACATGATTTCGGAGGCGCTCGTTCCACACTTGCTGAAGATTGTTCAAGAGGCGGCAGAGGCGGTATCCGCCACTTCACAGCCTTCACCTCTGCTGATGGAGAATGGCACCTGGTGCGGGGAACAAATTCTGAACTACGACAAGGTGGAGAAAGTATTTATTGGAGCGATCCTCACCATGCTCACGCTGTTTACTATCTGCGGGAACTTGCTGGTGGTGATTTCGGTGTGCTTTGTGAAGAAGTTGCGGCAGCCGTCCAACTATCTGATCGTGTCTCTGGCGGTTGCCGACCTTTCAATCGCGCTTGCAGTTATGCCATTTGTCAGTATAACGGACCTTATTGGGGGGCAATGGGTTTTTGGCCAAGTCTTCTGCAATGTTTTTATTGCCATGGACGTGATGTGTTGCACTGCATCCATAATGACGCTGTGCGTAATTAGTATAGACAGGTAAGTGCCATTCCAACTCCTAGTAACCAGTGATTGATGGACTGAAATAGGTGCCGGTACTCATTTTGGGTGCCGGTGCTGTTTATATTTAGGTGCAGGAGCTCCACAATATTTTTGAGCTCAAGCAGTAGAACATTTGAAGTGCCGGTACTCAGCTCCAGCTCCGGTGAAGCACTGCTATTACCTACATAGAAGGACAAGTGTATTGTTTGTGTTGTGTGACAAAGTGAAATCCGTTTTGTTATGATTGTTAATTATGCATTTAATTGTTTATTGCATTTAATTTGTTAAATAAAAATTGTGTTTCGTGCACACATAGGCTACTTGATGAAATGGTGTATTATAATCCCATACGGGATGGGCACCAATTGGTGTACTAAATTAAACTAAATTAAATATATATATTTTTAAAAAATCGATCATACATATTTACATAGTAAATTGAGTGGGTAACACTTTCGCTTCCAGAACCATATTTTCACCCTGCAGCGGTTCCATCCCCATATCAGCCCTATGCGTCTCCCTCTCTCTCTGCAGTGGTTCCATCCCCATATCAGCCCTATGCGTCTCCCTCTCTCTCTGCAGTGGTTCCCTCCCCATATCAGCCCTATGCGCCTCCCTCTCTCATTGCTTCTGCTCCTATCATGTCGTAATAATATTAATACAAGCACGTAAGGAGTTCGGAATTCCATTCTCAAAAGTATAGCCTAGCTATATAGCCTAGTATAAGTATAGGCTACATTCTAATAAGATTGTTATACAGTATCTTATTATAATTGCTATAGTTCATTTGGGGTGAATAACTCCCCAGTGTTTGTTTTCTGTTGGAAGGTGTTTTCTGTTCATGTAATGTATTTACAGTAGTATGTTCTGTATGTATAGACAGTTTATGTTTAGCAGCTATTTAATGATATGCTTTTTTGTTGTTCGTTCTGAGGTACCTGGGCATAACCAAGCCCCTGACCTATCCTGTGAGGCAGAATGGCTGTTGCATGGCCAAGATGGTGGTGTCCGTGTGGCTCCTCTCCGCCTCCATCACCCTGCCCCCCCTCTTCGGCTGGGCCCAGAACGTCAACGACAACAAGGTGTGTCTGATCAGCCAGGACTTTGGTTACACCATCTACTCCACCTCAGTGGCGTTCTACATCCCCGTGTCCGTCATGCTCATAATGTACTACCGCATCTACCGCGCCGCCAAGCTCAGCGCCGCCAAACACACCATCACGGGCTTCCCGCGGGTCGGGGAGGAGGAGGAGGCGCGGGGGGGAGAGGAGGAGGCCATTGAGGAGCAGGAGGAGGAGGAGGAGAGTGTGGACTGTGTGTCGGCCGCCCTGAGGCTCCACAGGGAAGTTGAGGAGTGCACGCGATTCTCGCGCCTCATGAGGAGCAACCGGAGGAACATGTCCATCTTCAAGCAGGAGCAGAAGGCAGCGGCCACCCTGGGGATCGTGGTAGGGGCCTTCAGCGTCTGCTGGATGCCATTCTTCCTGCTCTCTACGGCCAGACCCTTCATCTGCAGGGTGGACTGCCCTAGCTGTGTGCCCTTGTGGGTGGAGAGGACCCTGCTGTGGCTGGGCTATGCCAACTCCCTCCTCAACCCGTTTATCTACGCATTCTTCAACAGGGACCTGAGGACCACCTACAGCAACCTGCTGCGTTGCCGCTACCGCAATATCAACCGCAAGCTGTCTGCCGCCGGGATGCACCAGGCCCTCAAACTGGTTGAAAAGACTAACTCTGTTATCTAAATGTGACAATGGTGTTATTGTTGTGGTATTGTGGGAGCTGCCATCTAAATGGTGTTCTTGTTGTGGTATTGTGGGAGCTGCCACACTGAGAAAGTCTTAGGTAAATGGTATCTGCTTGCCTGGTCCTCTACTCAAGATCTTGCATGTCCAGACACAGTCTAAAACAGGGCTCTCCAAACCTGTTCCTGGAGATACCCTCCTGTAGGTCTTAACTCCAACCCTGTTCCTGGAGAGATACCCTCCTGTAGGTTTTCACTCCAACCCTGTTCCTGGAGAGATACCCTCCTGTAGGTTTTTACTCCAACCCTGTTCCTGGAGAGATACCCTCCTGTAGGTTTTAACTCCAACCCTGTTCCTGGAGAGATACCCTCCTGTAGGTTTTCACTCCAACCCTGTTCCTGGAGAGATACCCTCCTGTAGGTTTTCACTCCAACCCTGTTCCTGGAGAGATACCCTCCTGTAGGTTTTAACTCCAACCCTGTTCCTGGAGAGATACCCTCCTGTAGGTTTTAACTCCAACCCTGTTCCTGGAGAGATAGTTACAATTGGGGTTGGAGCGAAAACCTACAGCTCTCCAGGATCTGGGTTGGAGAGCCCTGGTACAGTATTGGAGAGGTCTGATTATGAAACAAATAAGAAGCAATCTTTCCATCTGAATGTGAGTTCATGGTCATTGTCTTTGTGTCCGTGACCTTACGGTTCTTCCCCTTGGTGTGCTATGGTTGCACAAACATGATGTCTCACAGCAATCAATGATGGTAAGCTGTTGCATGGAACAGAACATTATTTGTACAGAATGTCACTGCAACAGTGGTGTGGCTCTGTCAAAAATCAACTATGGGGTGTTGTATTTTCCAGTTGTGCTATGGTTGCCCAAACATGACACCTCAGAACAATAAATTATGGTTAGCTGTTGCTTAAATGTGCAATCTGCAGTTGCTACATCCATTTTTGTACATAAATTAATGATATACCCATTGATTCTTGAAGAATATAACTTAGAAATGCCTCATGAGCTTAGTTCAACTGTTGTACCCCATCAGAACCCAAAATATAAGCTTGTTTTACTCCAATGTTTGTAAACAAAGTAAATGTAAACAACCCCTGTTTAGTCCCAAAACATAGCCTCTTAAGGATCGAACCCTTTTTTCAATTTTCGCCTAAAATGACATACCCAAATCTAACTGCCTGTAGCTCAGGACCTGAAGCGAGGATATGCATATTCTTGATACCATTTGAAAGGAAACACTTTGAAGTTTGTGGAAATGTGAAATTAATGTAGAATATAACACATTAGATCTGGTAAAAGATATTACAAACAAAAAAAACATGCATTTTCTATTTATTTTTTTGTTCCATCATCTTTGAAATGCAAGAGAAAGGCCACAATATAATATTGCAGTTTAGGCGCAGTTTAGATTTTGGCCACTAGATGTCAGCAGTGTGTGTGCAAAGTTTCAGATTGATCCAGTGAAGCGTTGCAATACTGGACTATTTTGTATCAAGTCTGCCAAAATGTGCCGAATTGGTCAATTGATAAATGTTCAAGTACATAACTATAGAGAACATACAAAAATGATATGGTAATACAAAATGTAAGTTTACACACTCCCAGGAATGTCATACATGATGGATCATTTGCTTATACACTAACTTTCACACATCTAGATGGCCGGGTGGGGTGGGTGTGGAGCCAGAGACAGCAGGGGTTCAAACTGTAGAACCCAGTTCCTACATTTGAATATAAAAATTGATTTTATCAAACAAAACTATGCTACATGTTATCTCTGGGACCCTTAGGATGACAAATCAGAGCAAGATTACCGAATGTAAGTACATTATTTACCTTCAGAGGTGAATGTATCAAACCAGTTGCCGTGATACGTTTTTTGTTGTTGTGCACTCTCCTCAAACAATAGCATGGTCTTTTTTCACTGTAATAGCTACTTTAAATTGGACAATGCAGTTAGATTAACAATAATTTAAGCTTTCTGCCCATATAAGACATGTCTATGTCCTGGAAAGTTTGCTGTTACTTACAACAGTCATGCTAATCACATTAGCACATGTTAGCTCAACCATCCCTTATACGGGACACCGATCCCGTAGAAGTTTTTAAAATTTTGATTTGATGGATGGTCAGTCCTTGCATCCATAGCTCTGTCTACGAATTTGAGAGTAGTTACATTTCTCCAAACCCATCCCTCAGCTGTTTATTAAAAAGTGGCGGGGTGAGCTTTGTTAATGTTAAAACTGCAAATTTCCCCCTCAAGAGTTGGAAATAAACATTTTCTGAATGTCACTGCAACAATGTTGTGGCTCGGTCAAAAATCAACTATGGTGTGTTGATGTTGTCCCATGGTTATGCGTTTGACCTTCAGACATCTTTTTAATGACAGTTAATGCAGACTCTAAATGCAAATGTTTCATTGTGGTATGTTGGACAGGTATCATGACTAATGGACAAGACAACCTACACCTGATATGGAGTATGCCCATTCAATTGTATAAAGATATTTTTTAAATCTCTGTTAATTTATGTTCAATGGTGTTCAATGTTTGTTGAATGGCAGCATATAAATGTGATTGACAAATCATTATGTACTTTTTAAAATGATTAAATAATTAAACAGACAGAATTGCATGGTTTTGATAGTAATGGTATAACGATTCAAAGTTATTTTGATAGTAATGGTATAACGATTCAAAGTTATTTTGATAGTAATGGTATAACGATTCAAAGTTATTTTGGTAGTAATGGTATAAATATCCTAAGTGTAAATATAATCAGAGGGTATACTGTGAACCATTAATGTTTTTTATAGAATGGCGATAACATTGTTTAATTTACATAGCATTATGAATCGTTTTTTTTACATAATAATTTATCAAATGTTTACAGTTGTCATAATTTGTGTTTTACGTTTTCATGACTAAAATATCAGTATTCTCTCAGTTAAATTGCTCTGTGTAGCAAATCCTTGTTGTGTGACGGGTTGTAATTGTTTAGTGAAACAAAGATAAAATGTTGCGTCTGCTCAGTCATACAGGATGTTACATCAATGCCCAGAGAAGGACAGGAAAGCATAGAGGTGTAGGCAGTCATAACACCACTGAATCATACATCACAAAATCATCTTAATGTCTTATTATGAGTCACAACCAAGACAGCTGAAGGAAGAAAATGGATTAGGCTGACATTCTATTCCTGGTCTAAATCCAACATTTAGCCAGTCACTCACTTAGCAAAGTTGAGGGAAAAAAACACTGAAGAAACACGTATTAGTTATAATAGAAATCAACACATTATGGGAAAACAAGGTATCCTAGTTAGCTATATACAAAAACGGACATGAAAAATTGTCTGTCCTCAAACGCTTATACCCCTGAGGGAATTAACCCTTTCCACTGTTGGAACTGGATGAAGAGGGTCTTTCCTGTTTGTAGCATTCCTTAATTCTCTATTAGAATTAAATAGATTTCTTATGCATCCATCATCTACCCCCCCCGACCAGTCCCCAACGCACACACACACACACACACACACACACACACGTGTGTTGAGTGTCCAGATGTCCAGTGTCTTCGTGCCCAGCACTTCCGTGCCCTGACAGGTCACGTGACCAACGGTAAAACACGTATTTTAAATGAATTACTGCGACGGAATTTGTGACAAATCCAGTGGTGGGTTATTGACCAAACAGATCTAAATGAGGTATTAGCACCAGAGGTCCACAAGGCTCTGGGTTATGTCATTTCATAACACATCCGCTCTAACAGCTCAACCTGGTCTCAGAGCATTTAGTATTATTCTGTACGTAAATCCGAGACACTCCATTTAGTATGATATGTTACGTTTCGTATGGTATGTATTAATTTGTGGATGTCCATCATCCATTTCGTATGATATGTTATGAATTACAATTTGTATTATATGGTAAGAATTTGCTAAACTGTTTTATTTTATTTACTCATTTTTCTCCCCAATTTCATGGTATCCAATTGGTAGTTACAGTCTTGACCCATCGCTGCAACTCTCCTACGGACTCAGGAGAGGCGAAGGTTGAGAGCCATGAGTCCTCCGAAACACAACCCTGCTAAGCCGCACTACTCGCTTGAAGCCAGCCGCACCAATGTGTCGGAGGAAACACTGTCCAACTGACGACCGAAGTCAGCTTACAGGCGCCCGGCAACCACAAGAAATCCCTAGAGCATGATGAGACAAGGAAATCCCGGCCGGCCAAACCCTCCCCTAACCCGGACGACGCTGGGCCAATTGTGCGCTGCCTCATGGGTCACCCGGTCACAGCCAGCTGTGACACAGCCGGGGATTGAACCCGAGGCTGTAGTGACTCCTCTGCACTGCGATGTATTGCCCTAAACCTCTGCGCCACTCAGGAGGCCCAAGAATTTGCTAAACTTACAACATGTTCCGAATTTGCAAAAAACGTACAATATGTTACGAATTTGCAAAACATATGATATGTTATGAATTCTAGCTAGGTGGCTAATGTTAGCTAGCTCGCTGATGTTAGCTAGGCTAGGGGTTATGGTTAGGGTTAAGGTTGGGGTTAAGTTTAGGAGTTAGGTTAAAGGTTAAGGTTAGGGTTAGGGGAAGGATTAGCTAAATGGGTTAAGGTTAGGGTAAGGGAAGGGTTAGCTAACATGCTAAGAAGTTGCAAAGTAGCTAAAAAGTATTAAGATGTTGAAAAGTTGCTAATTAGCCGAAGTTGTCGATGACATTCGAACTCACAACCTTTGTATATAGGTAACTAGGACGTTTGCGTTATATGCCCACCCCGACCAACCAATGCCTTTCGCTTTTGACATAAGTAACCATCTGTCTTGTGTAATCATACCAAACGTACCATATCATACTAAATGGAGATTCTCGGATTTACGTACAGAATAATATGAAATGCTCTGAGACCAGGTTGCAAAGCTATGTCAGACTGCTGTAGGGCTATGGATGGCAGATGAGAGATAATGACTATACATGACCAGTCACAGGTTGCTGAGAATAAACAGCCTTGCAAGCGTCATGGCCTATCAATACAACCTTCTTAATTAAACAAGCTTCATGGCCTATCAATTCAACCTTCTTAATTAAACAAGCTTCATGGCCTATCAATCCAACCTTCTTAATTAAACAAGCTTCATGGCCTATCAATTCAACCTTCTTAATTAAACAAGCTTCATGGCCTATCAATACAACCTTCTTAATTAAACAAGCATCATGGCCTATCAATTCAACCTTCTTAATTAAACAAGCTTCATGGCCTATCAATACAACCTTCTTAATTAACAAGCGTCATGGCCTGTCAATACACCCTTCTTAATTAACAAGCATCATGGCCTGTCAATACACCCTTCTTAATTAAACAAGCGTCATGGCCTGTCAATACACCCTTCTTAATTAAACAAGCGTCATGGCCTGTCAATACATCCTTCTTAATTAAACAAGCGTCATGGCCTGTCAATACACCCTTCTTAATTAAACAAGGGTCATGGCCTGTCAATACACCCTTCTTAATTAAACAAGGGTCATGGCCTGTCAATACACCCTTCTTAATTAAACAAAATAATGACAGTCCTGTTATTCATGAATTCTGTTATTCATGAATTCAATTATGATTTATTTAGAAAATGTGTATTTTTTTATGTACTTACTTACTTTTAGTCCTCGTCGTTCCTATGTGGAACATAAGGCTTTCACCAGAGAGCGCCACTGCTGTCAGTCTTCTGCCTTTTTGGGGAACTCCTTCATCTCCTTCTCCACGGTTCTTCACCAGGTTTCTTTTGGCTGGCCACGCTACCTTTTCCCATCTGCTGTCCGGTGAAGGGCTATCTTTGGCTCATTCATTCAGCATACATGCCCTATTATTTAAACAATGTACAGATTTAGGATCTTAATTTGAGCCAGTTTGCTACAGCAGTAAAATAATCCTGCAGCAACAGGAAATGTGTTATATTATAATTAATGGACATTTTTTGGGGGGAACCCTGTTGTAGATTTGAATACACCTGGCCTATTTTGCATGGACCCAGAGGCCCTGTATCAATGCCTGTCTCTGATTTGCTTACGGTCTTCCTTATCTAATGCCCAGCTCTCCTTATCTCTCTCATTCCAAACCCACCAGCTCTCCTTATCTCTCTCATTCTAAACCCACCCAGGTCTCCTTATCTCTCTCATTCTAAACCCACCCAGCTCTCCTCCTTATCTCTCTCATTCCAAACCCACCCAGCTCTCCTCCTTATCTCTCTCATTCTAAACCCACCCAGGTCTCCTTATCTCTCTCATTCCAAACCCACCAGCTCTCCTTATCTCTCTCATTCTAAACCCACCCAGGTCTCCTTATCTCTCTCATTCTAAACCCACCCAGCTCTCCTCCTTATCTCTCTCATTCCAAACCCACCCAGCTCTCCTCCTTATCTCTCTCATTCTAAACCCACCCAGGTCTCCTTATCTCTCTCATTCCAAACCCACCCAGGTCTCCTCCTTATCTCTCTCATTCTAAACCCACCCAGCTCTCCTCCTTATCTCTCTCATTCTAAACCCACCCAGCTCTCCTCCTTATCTCTCTCATTCTAAACCCACCCAGCTCTCCTCCTTATCTCTCTCATTCCAAACCCACCCAGCTCTCCTCCTTATCTCTCTCATTCTAAACCCACCCAGCTCTCCTTATCTCTCTCGCTGATACCTCCAATATAATGGCTCTCATTAGGAAGGGAATACTGGCACTTTCATATAATTAAAGTGTAGGGGAGGTGTATCCTGGATGTGTAGTCTAAATGTCTGAATGCATGTCGTCTTGGTGTGATGAGGGTTAGTGATGTAGCACTAGGGGTTAGTGATGTAGCACTAGGGGTTAGTGATGTAGCACTAGGGGTTAGTGATATAGCACTAGGGGTTAGTGATGTAGCACTAGGGGTTAGTGATGTAGCACTAGGGGTTAGTGATGTAGCACTAGGGGTTAGTGATGTAGCACTAGGGGTTAGTGATGTAGCACTAGGGGTTAGTGATGTAGCACTAGCGCGTGGTGAGCAGTAACCAGGGCTAGAACTGAAGGATTCTGGGCACAGGCCAGCCGGGTCCAAAATCTGTGCCATGCGATATTTGAAACTACACATTTTAACCAGCCGGTGGGCTAGTTGGGCACATTTTCTACTATCCCGGTCTGAAAGGTACTTGCCTCGGGCTAGCGGGCTATCTTCATTTCCATCCCTGGGTGTGACTGTAGATGATCATACTATGATCTGTTTACTGCCGTCGGGCCGGGGTCATTATGCTGGGGCATTATGGGAAAGGACACCTGTTAGCCCCTGACCCCCCCCTCTGAGTGGATGATTACCACAGGCTCCTGTGATCTCCCAGCAGCACAAGGAACATGCTTAACCCTGGTCCAGTGGCCCTGTCCTGTTGTATCCCCACTGCAGAGGAAATGAGAAATCAATGGAATACGATAGGGAGAGGTCGATTTCAACAATTCAGCCTGCCTACATCAGCTCTATGAAAGGTTGAACATGCAACAAAATGTAATTCAGTCTGATAGATTGATAGGTAATGCTATTTATCACTGAACCATCCGACAGGGGTGTAGGACATGATTAATGGCTTAATACTTCCACGGTTCTGAACGTACCGGTAGCTTGAGGTCAGTGGAGGCTGCTGAGGGGGGGGACGGCTCATAATGATGGCTGGAACTAAGCAAATGGAATGGCATCAAACACATGGAAACCATGGTAACCGTCTGTTTGATACCATTCCACTGATTCCGCTCCAGCCATTACCACGAGCCCGTTCCTCCCCAATTAAGGTGGCACCAACCCCCTGTGCTTGAGTTGGACACTTCAATAACGTTTCTTACTCTGAACACTTTCCCATGCACACTAACACACACTAACACACACTCAAGCAGTTATTGAGTCAATGTTTGAGCTAGTAATAAAGATGTTTTAATAATTTTTCCACATTTTCTTGTTATGGTTTATGACTTACTTTAAGTCATCGTCAGTTACTAACATTTTTAGGATATTGTGTTATCATTTGCAGATAGATTTTCCTTCATTGTCCTCTTCCCAGAACTACAGTACATTCAACCCATAAAGGATCAGAAATGTGAGAGCAGGCAGTAGTTATACATAACGTGTCAACAGAAGACTATTGATAAAATGAATAAAACAGATTTCAAGATACCAAAGTGTGAGTAATGAATAACACTTTTTCCTCATCTGTTGTCCTTTTCCGTTACATTGCAGATCTCATTACGCGTCCGGCATCCTTCTCCCATATAATACATCTAATTATCTGTCCACTCCCACCCGGCCTCCACCCAGCTGGACCTCGCTCACCCACGGCTGGAAAACTTTGCTTGACATCATGGGAAAATCAAAAGAAATCAGCCAAGACCTCAGAAAAATAATTGTAGACCTCCACAAGTCTGGTTCATCCTTGGGAGCAATTTCCAAACGCCTGAAGGTACCACGTTCATCTGTACAAACAATAGTACGCAAGTATAAACACCATGGGACCACGCAGCCGTCATACCACTCAGGAAGGAGACGCGTTCTGTCTCCTAGAGATGAACGTACTTCGGTGCGAAAAGTGCAAATCAATCCCAGAACAACAGCAAAGGACCTTGTGAAGTTGCTGGAGGAAACAGGTACAAAAGTATCTACACTGCTCCAAAAAATTAAGGGAACACTAAAATAACACATCCTAGATCTGAATGAATGAAATAATCTTATTAAATACTTTTTTCATTACATAGTTGAATGTGCTGACAACAAAATCACACAAAAATTATCAATGGAAATCAGATTTATCAACCCATGGAGGTCTGGATTTGGAGTCACCCTCAAAATTAAAGTGGAAAACCACACTACAGGCTGATCCAACTTTGATGTAATGTCCTTAAAACAAGTCAAAATGAGGCTCAGTAGTGTGTGTGGCCTCCACGTGCCTGTATGACCTCCCTACAATGCCTGGGCATGCTCCTGATGAGGTGGCGGATGGTCTCCTGAGGGATCTCCTCCCAGACCTGGACTAAAGCATCCGCCAACTCCTGGACAGTCTGTGGTGCAACGTGGCGTTGGTGGATGGAGCGAGACATGATGTCCCAGATGTGCTCAATTGGATTCAGGTCTGGGAACGGGCGGGCCAGTCCATAGCATCAATGCCTTCCTCTTGCAGGAACTGCTGACACACTTCAGCCACATGAGGTCTAGCATTGTCTTGCATTAGGAGGAACCCAGGGCCAACCGCACCAGCATATGGTCTCACAAGGGGTCTGAGGATCTCATCTCGGTACCTAATGGCAGTCAGGCTACCTCTGGCGAGCACATGGAGGGCTGTGCGGCCCCACAAAGAAACGCCACCCCACACCATGACTGTCACGTGCTCAGTGTGAACCTGCTTTCATCTGTGAAGAGCACAGGGCGCCAGTGGCGAATTTGCCAATCTTGGTGTTCTCTGGCAAATGCCAAACGTCCTGCACGGTGTTGGGCTGTAAGCACAACCCCCACCTGTGGACGTCGGGCCCTCATACCACCCTCATAGAGTCTGTTTCTGACCATTTGAGCAGACACATGCACATTTGTGGCCTGCTGGAGGTCATTTTGCAGGGCTCTGGCAGTGCTCCTCCTGCTCCTCCTTGCACAAAGGCGGAGGTAGCAGTCCTGCTGCTGGGTTGTTGCCCTCCTACGGCCTCCTCCACGTCTCCTGATGTACTGGCCTGTCTCCTGGTAGCGCCTCCATGCTCTGGACACTACGCTGACAGACACAGCAAACCTTCTTCCCACAGCTCGCATTGATGTGCCATCCTGGATGAGCTGCACTACCTGAGCCACTTGTGTGGTTTGTAGACTCCGTCTCATGCTACCACTAGAGTGAAAGCACCGCCAGCATTCAAAACTGACCAAAACATCAGCCAGGAAGCATAGGAACTGAGAAGTGGTCTGTGGTCACCACCTGCAGAACCATTCCTTTATTGGGGGTGTCTTGCTAATTGCCTATAATTTCCACCTGTTGTCTATTCCATTTGCACAACAGCATGTGCCATTTATTGTCAATCAGTGTTGCTTCCTAAGTGGACAGTTTGATTTCACAGAAGTGTGATTGACTTGGAGTTACATTGAGTTGTTTAAGTGTTCCCTTAATTTTTTTGAGCAGTGTATATCCACAGTAAAACGAGTCCTATATCGACATAACCTGAAAGGCCGCTCAGCAAGGAAGAAGCCACTGCTCCAAAACCGCCATAAAAAAGCCAGACTACGGTTTGCAACTGCACATGGGGACAAAGATCGTACTTTCTGGAGAAATGTCCTCTGGTCTGATGAAACAAAAATAGAACTGTTTGGCCATAATGACCATCGTTATGTTTGGAGGAAAAAGGGGGGCGGCTTGCAAGCCGAAGAACACCATCACAACCGTGAAGCACAGGGGTGGCAGCATCATGCTGTGGGGGTGCTTTGCTGCAGGAGGGACTGGTGCACAAAATAGATGGCATCATGAGGAAGGAAAATTATTTGGAATATATTGAAGCAACATCTCAAGACATCAGTCAGGAAGTTAAAGCTTGGTCGCAAATGGGTCTTCCAAATGGACAATGACCCCAAGCATACTTCCAAAATTGTGGCAAAATTGCTTAAGGACAACAAAGTCAAGGTATTGGAGTGGCCATCACAAAGCCCTGACCTCAATCCTGTAGAAAATGTGTGGGCAGAACTGAAAAAGTGTGTGCGAGCAAGGAGGCCTACAAACCTGACTCAGTTACAACAGCTCTGTCAGGAGGAATGGGCCAAAATTCACTCAACTTATTGTGGGAAGGCTACCCGAAACGTTTGACCCAAGTTAAACAATTTAAAGGCAATGCTACCAAATACGAATTGAGTGTATGTAAACCTCTGACCCACTGGGAATGTGATGAAAGAAATAAAAGCTGAAATAAATCATTCTCTCTACTATTATTCTGACATTTCACATTCTTAAAATAAAGTGGTGATCCTAACTGACCTACAGTGGGGGAAAAAAGTATTTAGTCAGCCACCAATTGTGCAAGTTCTCCCACCAGATGAGAGAGGCCTGTGACAGACTATGACAGACAAAATGAGAAAAAAAAATCCAGAAAATCACATTGTAGGATTTTTAATGAATTTATTTGCAAATTATGGTGGAAAATAAGTATTTGGTCAATAACAAAAGTTTCTCAATACTTTGTTATATACCCTTTGTTGGCAATGACACAGGTCAAACGTTTTCTGTAAGTTGTGATGTCACGAGAGGCTGTGTCCTGGAGGGACGTTACATCCCCCTGAGGTGGCTGCAAACCCAGACAGCTATGGCTCCATCTGCTGGTATGGTCGGGAACTCCACCCCTCTATGGCCAATCTTCCCACGCAGCTGAAACAAATGAGGAGCTGATGAGCTGAAGGTTTGGGAAGGGAAGAGACACACTGAGGGGGTGTGTGGGGGGTGAAGAGACACAGTCTCCAACCTGGGCTCTCTGGAGGACAAGAGTGCTGCACGTCCACTTCCATGAGGAATATACGGATTTGGAGATACTTACCTTTGGGAAATACTCACCTTTGGATATATGCACCTGTGGAAATACGTGAGAGACATTTGGAAGGACTTTTTGCTGGGTTGGCCACTAGCTGCAACGTGGACTACAGTAAGGCTGGGGAAAAGTTATCTGAGCGAGTGAGAATTATGACTTTGGATGTGGAAGAGACATCCCTGAACTGTTAACCCTTAAAGAGCCACAAGAGAACAGAATTTTGTTATATTTTCGTTAATTTCCCAAGACCTATAATAAAATCCTTGTTTTGTTTGAACCTTGTCTCCTTGCACTACTTGAGCAACCCCGCTGAAAGCTGTGTAGCCTCTCGTGACGTCACAAAGTCTTCACAAGGTTTTCACACACTGTTGCTGGTATTTTGGCCCATTCCTCCATGCAGATCTCCTCTAGAGCAGTGATGTTTTGGGGCTGTCGCTGTGCAACACAGACTTTCAACTCCCTCCAAAGATTTTCTATGGGGTTGAGATCTGGAGACTGGCTAGGCCACTCCAGGACCTTGAAATGCTTCTTACGAAGCCACTCCTTCGTTGCCCGGGCGGTGTGTTTGGGATCATTGTCATGCTGAAAGACCCAGCCACATTTCATCTTCAATGCCCTTGCTGATGGAAGGAGGTTTTCACTCAAAATCTCACGATACATGGCCCCATTCATTCTTTCCTTTACACGGATCAGTCGTCCTGGTCCCTTTGCAGAAAAATAGCCCCAAAGCATGATGTTTCCACCCCCATGCTTCACAGTAGGTATGGTGTTCTTTGGATGCAACTCAGCATTCTTTGTCCTCCAAACACGACGAGTTGAGTTTTTACCAAAAAAGTTCTATTTTGGTTTCATCTGACCATATGACATTCTCCCAATCCTCTTCTGGATCATCCAAATGCACTCTAGCAAACTTCAGACGGGCCTGGACATGTACTGGCTTAAGCAGGGGGACACGTCTGGCACTGCAGGATTTGAGTCCCTGGCGGCGTAGTGTGTTACTGATGGTAGGCTTTGTTACTTTGGTCCCAGCTCTCTGCAGGTCATTCACTAGGTCCCCCCTGTGTGGTTCTGGGATTTTTGCTCACCGTTCTTGTGATCATTTTGACCCCACGGGGTGAGATCTTGCATGGAGCCCCAGATCGAGGGAGATTATCAGTGGTCTTGTATGTCTTCCATTTCCTAATAATTGCTCCCACAGTTGATTTCTTCAAACCAAGCTGCTTACCTATTGCAGATTCAGTCTTCCCAGCCTGGTGCAGGTCTACAATTTTGTTTCTGGTGTCCTTTGACAGCTCTTTGGTCTTGGCCATAGTGGAGTTTGGAGTGTGACTGTTTGAGGTTGTGGACAGGTGTCTTTTATACTGATAACAAGTTCAAAAGGTACCATTAATACAGGTAACGAGTGGAGGACAGAGGAGCCTCTTAAAGAAGAAGTTACAGGTCTGTGAGAGCCAGAAATCTTGCTTGTTTGTAGGTGACCAAATACTTATTTTCCACCATAATTTGCAAATAAATAAATTAAAAATCCTACAATGTGATTTTCTGGAGAAAAAAAATCTCAGTTTGTCTGTCATAGTTGACGTGTACCTATGATGAAAGTTACTGGCCTCTCATCTTTTTAAGTGGGAGAACTTGCACAATTGGTGGCTGACTAAATACTTTTTTTCCCCACTGTAAGACAGGGAATTTTTACTAGGATTAAATGTCAGGAATTGTGAAAAACTGAGTTTAAATGTATTTGGCTAAGGTGTATGTAAACTTCCACTTCAACTATATATACTCCCCTACGTATTTATTTGGACATTGCTAAAACATTTAATTTGGCTCTGTACTCCAGCATTTTGGATTTGAGATCAAATGTTTTATATGAGGCGACAGTACAGAATGTCACCTTTTATTTGATGGTATTTTCATACTTATCTGTTTTACCGTTTAGAAATGAATGCACTTCATGCACTGTATCTAGTCTCCCCATTTGAAGGTGTCATAATTTATTTGGACAAATTCACTTATAGTGTATTTAATTTAGTCAAAAGTTTTGTATTTGGTCCCATATTCCAAATACATCAAGCTTGTGACTCTACAAACTTGTTGGATCAGATGCATTTTGTTTTGGTTGAGTTTCGGATTATGTGCCCAATGGAAATGAATGATAAATAATGATTTGTGTCATTTTGGAGTCACTTTTTATTGTAAATAGAATAGAATATGTTTCTGCACACTTCTACGTTAATCTGAACGCTACCATGATTATGGATAATCATAATTAATCGTGAATAATGATGAGTGAGAAAGTTACAGATGCACAAAGATCATTCCCCTGAAAACATGCTAACCTCACACAATCACCAACATAGCTATAATATTTTATCGAAGCGTACATGCATCACGCCACCACCATATCGGAAACTCTTGCTAGTGGGACCATGATAGAAAATTATTTCAGTCATATTTTATATGTAGCCTATGCACTGAGTGTACAAAACATTAGGAACTTCTTCCTAATATTGAGTTGCACCCCCTTTTGCCCTCAGAACAGCCTCAATTCGTCACGGCATGGACTCTACAAGGTGTCGAAAGCGCTCCACAGGGATGCTGGCCCCATGTTGACTCCAATGCTTCCCACAGTTGTGTCAAGTTGTCTGGATGTCCTTTGGGTGGTGGACCATTCTTGATACACACGGGAAACTGTTGAGCATGAAAAACCAAGCAGTGTTGCAGTTCTTGACACACTCAAACCGGTGCGCCTGGCACCTACTACCATACCCCGTTCAAAGGCACTTTAATCTTTTGTCTTGCCATGTACCCTCTGAAAGGCACACATACACCATGTCTCAATTGTCTCAAGGCTTAAAATCCTTCTTTAACCTGTCTCCTCCCCTTCATCTACACTGATTGAAGTGGATTTAACAAGTGACACCAATAAGGGATTATAGCTTTCACATGGATTTACCTGGTCAGTCTATGTCATGAGTCTTACTTTTGTTACGTATGCATTTTGGTTGGTTTGCTAAGTGATTGTGGGTTTGCTAAGTGATGGTGAGTTTGCTAAGTGATGGTGGGTTTGCTAAGTGATGGTGGGTTGCTAAGTGTTGGTGGGTTTGCTAAGTGTTGGTGGGTTTGCTAAGTGATTGTGAGTTTGCTAAGTGTTGGTGGGTTTGCTAAGTGATGGTGGGTTGCTAAGTGTTGGTGGGTTTGCTAAGTGTTGGTGGGTTGTTAAGTGTTGGTGGGTTTGCTAAGTGTTGGTGGGTTTGCTAAGTGTTGGTGGGTTGCTAAGTGATGGTGGGTTTGCTAATTGTTGGTGGGTTTGCTAAGTGATGGTGGGTTTGCTAATTGTTGGTGGGTTTGCTAAGTGTTGGTGGGTTTGCTAAGTGATGGTGGGTTTGCTAAGTGATTGTGGGTTTGCTAAGTGATTGTGGGTTTGCTAAGTGATTGTGAGTTTGCTAAGTGATGGTGGGTTTGCTAAGTGATGGTGGGTTTGCTAAGTGTTGGTGGGTTTGCTAAGTGATTGTGGGTTTGCTAAGTGATTGTGAGTTTGCTAAGTGATGGTGGGTTTGCTAAGTGTTGGTGGGTTGCTAAGTGTTGGTGGGTTGTTAAGTGATTGTGGGTTTGCTAAGTGATGGTGGGTTGCTAAGTGATTGTGGGTTTGCTAAGTGATGGTGGGTTGCTAAGTGATGGTGGGTTTGCTAAGTGTTGGTGGGTTTGCTAAGTGTTGGTGGGTTTGCTAAGTGTTGGTGGGTTTGCTAAGTGATGGTGGGTTTGCTAAGTGTTGGTGGGTTGCTAAGTGTTGGTGGGTTGCTAAGTGTTGGTGGGTTGCTAAGTGATGGTGGGTTTGCTAAGTGATTGTGGGTTTGCTAAGTGATGGTGGGTTGCTAAGTGATTGTGGGTTTGCTAAGTGATGGTGGGTTGCTAAGGATGGTGGGTTTGCTAAGTGTTGGTGGGTTTGCTAAGTGTTGGTGGGTTTGCTAAGTGTTGGTGGGTTTGCTAAGTGATGGTGGGTTTGCTAAGTGATTGTGGGTTTGCTAAGTGATGGTGGGTTGCTAAGTGATTGTGGGTTTGCTAAGTGATGGTGGGTTGCTAAGTGATGGTGGGTTTGCTAAGTGATTGTGGGTTTGCTAAGTGATGGTGGGTTTGCTAAGTGATGGTGGGTTTGCTAAGTGTTGGTGGGTTTGCTAAGTGATGGTGGGTTTGCTAAGTGATTGTGGGTTTGCTAAGTGATGGTGGGTTTGCTAAGTGATTGTGGGTTTGCTAAGTGATTGTGGGTTTGCTAAGTGTTGGTGGGTTTGCTAAGTGATTGTGGGTTTGCTAAGTGATTGTGGGTTTGCTAAGTGATTGTGGGTTTGCTAAGTGATGGTGGGTTTGCTAAGTGATTGTGGGTTTGCTAAGTGATTGTGGGTTTGCTAAGTGTTGGTGGGTTTGCTAAGTGATTGTGGGTTTGCTAAGTGATGGTGGGTTTGCTAAGTGTTGGTGGGTTTGCTAAGTGATTGTGGGTTTGCTAAGTGATGGTGGGTTTGCTAATTGTTGGTGGGTTTGCTAAGTGATTGTGGGTTTGCTAAGTGTTGGTTGGTTTGCTAAGTGATTGTGGGTTTGCTAAGTGTTGGTTGGTTTGCTAAGTGATTGTGGGTTTGCTAAGTGATGGTGGGTTTGCTAATTGTTGGTGGGTTTGCTAAGTGATTGTGGGTTTGCTAAGTGTTGGTTGGTTTGCTAAGTGATTGTGGGTTTGCTAAGTGTTGGTTGGTTTGCTAAGTGATTGTGGGTTGCTAAGTGATGGTGGGTTTGCTAAGTGTTGGTTGGTTTGCTAAGTGATTGTGGGTTTGCTAAGTGTTGGTTGGTTTGCTAAGTGATTGTGGGTTTGCTAAGTGATGGTGGGTTTGCTAATTGTTGGTGGGTTTGCTAAGTGATTGTGGGTTTGCTAAGTGTTGGTTGGTTTGCTAAGTGATTGTGGGTTTGCTAAGTGTTGGTTGGTTTGCTAAGTGATTGTGGGTTGCTAAGTGTTGGTGGGTTGCTAAGTGATTGTGGGTTTGCTAAGTGTTGGTGGGTTGCTAAGTGATTGTGGGTTGCTAAGTGATTGTGGGTTTGCTAAGTGATTGTGGGTTTGCTAAGTGATGGTGGGTTTGCTAATTGTTGGTGGGTTTGCTAAGTGATTGTGGGTTTGCTAAGTGATTGTGGGTTTGCTAAGTGATTGTGGGTTTGCTAAGTGATTGTGGGTTTGCTAAGTGATGGTGGGTTGCTAAGTGTTGGTGGGGTTGCTAAGTGTTGGTGGGGTTGCTAAGTGTTGGTGGGTTGCTAAGTGATGGTGAGTTTGCTAAGTGTTGGTGGGGTTGCTAAGTGTTGGTGGGGTTGCTAAGTGTTGGTGGGTCTGCTAAGTGTTGGTGGGTCTGCTAAGTGTTGGTGGGTTGCTAAGTGTTGGTGGGTTGCTAAGTGTTGGTGGGTCTGCTAAGTGTTGGTGGGGTTGCTAAGTGTTGGTGGGGTTGCTAAGTGTTGGTGGGTCTGCTAAGTGTTGGTGGGTCTGCTAAGTGTTGGTGGGGTTGCTAAGTGTTGGTGGGGTTGCTAAGTGTTGGTGGGTTGCTAAGTGATGGTGAGTTTGCTAAGTGATGGTGAGTTTGTTAAGTGATGGTGGGTTTGTTAAGTGATGGTGGGTTTGTTAAGTGTTGGTGGGTTTGATAAATGATGGTGGGTTTGATAAGTGATGGTGGGTTTGATAAGTGTTGGTGGGTTTGTTAAGTGATGGTGGTTTTGTTAAGTGATGGTGGGTTTGTTAAGTGATGGTGGGTTTGATAAGTGATGGTGGGTTTGATAAGTGTTGGTGGGTTTGTTAAGTGATGGTGGTTTTGCTAAGTGATGGTGGGTTTGATAAGTGATGGTGGGTTTGATAAGTGTTGGTGGGTTGCTAAGTGATACATAATAATATACTATTTCTCCAAGATGTCAGAAGGGGGATGTGACTGCAATAGCAAAATGTTCAAAGATCATTTATAGTAAGCTTATTTATTTGGCATAATTTAGTATTAAAATGATATTTTATGGATTCTTGTGCAGAATTACATTTCCAGTCTTCACAGCATGATGAATGCTCATGCTGTCTGGAAGTTAATGACTTAGAAGCCCACTCCTGAAAATCTCCTTTTAGATTCATGGACCTGTCCTCTTCTCAGCCTTGTCAGCACCCAAAGACAAGAGCCACTTCCTATTCATTAGATGAAATATACTATTATATTTATTGGATGAGATATTCGGTGCACATCTATTCAAGGTGTCTTACTTTTTTATTTCAAACATATAGTAGTTTGTCCTTGCCATTGTAGACTAAGGTTTGCTTTGAACAGGGTTTGGTTTAATAGGTTTTGTTGCCTTTGCTAAGAGAGCTGTGACAATAGCGTCATAAAAACCATCACACTTGAAAAGTTAACCAAATTTAATTGAAGTTTGTAATATCACAGGGCCTTTCGACCCCACATCTGTTGCCATGGTGCTTGGTTTCCATGGAGCAGTCCAACCCCTTCCTGTCTGCTCCTTAAGCCCTTCCCCTTAGAACTGGAATTCCATATGAGCTTTTTATTGTTTGACCTCAAGAAAACACAATATAAGGGCCATAAATAGCCTTTTACTGGTCTGTATTGAATATTTATCCCAAGTCACCCTCTGTAGAGTATGGCAAATGAAGAGGAGGCTCAACAATAACAAAAAATCCCTTTACACACACAACCTCAACTGAGTGCCGAAAGGTCAGCGAAGCTGGAACAACAAAAAACAACTCATCCAGCTATTAGTTTTACATTTTGTACAAATTGTTGACCCTACCCACTGTGGGCACACACTGGTTGAATCAACGTTGTTTCCACGTCATTTCAATGAAATTGCGTTGAACCAAAGTGGAATAGACGTTGAATTGACGTCTGTGCCCAGTGGGTAGTGATTGTTGTTCCCAAGGTACAAACCACAACCGCCATAGTGGGAGTTGACATAAGGGAAGAGTTACGAGTCTGTCTGACGTCAGCTATGTAAATTCAGTCACCAGTGACTGCTTTATGGCATCACACATCCAGGGAGACATTTACATTTTAGTCATTTAGCAGATGCTCTTATCCAGAGCAACTTACAGTTAGTGAGTGCATACATTATTTTTCATACTGGCCCCCCCCCCCGTGGGAATTGAACCCACAACCCTGGCGTTGCAAACGCCATGCTCTACCAACTGAGCTACATCCCTGCCGGCCATTCCCTCCCCTACTCTGGGCCAATTGTGCGCCGCCCCATGGGTCTCCCGGCTACAACAGAGCCTGGATTCAAACCAGGATCTCTAGTGGCACAGCTAGCACTGAGTGCCTTAGACCACTGCGCCACTCGGGAGGGAACATACTGTACATGTAGAGTTGGAGAGGAGGTGTCATTCTTCCACTTAAACCTGTACATAGCACATACTACATACCACATGTCATAAAACAAAACAAAAAATAATGAACATTTTGTGTGATTCAACAAGAATGCTTCGGATTATGTACACCAGACTCAGAACAATAGAGTACCAGAGGAGGGGTTTGGCCTCTCTCCCTGGTCCATTCCTTATTAACCTAACAGATCACTAGGAAAGGCTGAAAAAGGAGCCCCCATTATAGAGGATGATGCCATAAATAGCAACTTATCTAATATAGGCGTTACGAGAATTTATATTTCTAATTCAACCTAAGCTTGAATCATTTCCAGAGGTTGTAAGGCTCTGGTTTTAATCATAAATGATTCAAGGTCCACAACCCACAAGGATTATCTGTATCTTTATTCATGGAGAGCTCTGGCGCCCAAAACACATACCCTCCTGTTTTATACCTCGACACACAAAGGCACCCTGCTCCGTCCACCTCTAGGAGGCCCCCTGTAACCCGTTTCCTCAGTCCCCTTCACCCTGGAATGTTTAGTCCCGCCCCCCTCTGTTAGTAGGTTGACAATACATTATAACTCTAACACAGTTCACACATTTATACTGTATTTGGGGTGAAATCCTTTAGTCATTATTCCTAAAATACAAATTAATCTAACAATAGGCGTTCGTTAAATTGAGCCTTTGTTCAATTTCCCCATTGTACCTTAACTCAAAGGTTTACCGAATCTCCTCTTCTGTGTCTGCCTATAATATGTTTCAGGAAAACGTAGGTACATTTATCAAAGTGCCAGTCGCGCTACGGCATTCAGCATTCAGGTGTGATGAATGGGGTTTGTAAGGCTATCTGCTCAGACTGCCTGGGACACTGATAAGACACATTGTGATTTTCCTCCCTGCAAATAGCGTTATCCCCCAATAAATCACACTCAGAAACCCAGAATGCTGAGAGCATTGTATCTGTGTATGGGACGTCTCTATCATTAATCAAATTCATCAGATATAGAGTGCCACTTTTTTGGTACATCAATATGAATTATAATGTGGTTGTTTGTAATTTTGTCTTTCAATCATTAGATGTTTTACTTGTTTTAACCATAGATCGAGATGTTTTAATGAATACTTTTCAGTAATATCCTCTGGGAATACATTGTACATCCTACTGTATATGTTTTTTTTATCCAAATAAATTCAATTCAAAATTCCACACCCTAAAACGAGTCTCAGTAGGCCTGAGAACCAGTATTGAGTTTAGTTGTCATAAAAACACAATTAGAGCCATCAACCATAAACATGTCTTTTTATTGGGCTGGAGGAAATGTGTTTTTGTTGATTTGCTGCCATTTTTATTTAAATCCCCTTTAAAACAGTAAAACAGTAATTTCATCATTGTGGTGGTAAAACTGAAGCCCAGTTGTGGCCAGCTGGCAGACCATCTCAGAGAACCGCTTTCTGCCTCCTTCTCTTTTCAGCTTGTAGCTTTGTATTTATTTCATTTGATTTATTTATTTAACCTTTATTTAACCAGGAAGGGCTCATTGAGATTTGAAATCTCTTTTTTCAAGAGAGTCCCGGACAAGAGAGGCAGCACCAAGTCATTACAGACAGACAACATGGAAAAACTACAAGTAATCTAGTAAACATCCATAGATAAAATGGTAGTAAACCCAAAATGGCTTTTGTAAATAAAAGCATACCAGTGACCAGTGTAGCTCTCTACCAACCTAATAAGCCTACAGCTACACTGTGGATCTACAGTATCTACAGTATTCACTGTTGACAACATGGCATATGGATGTATATGTTGGTGTGTTACCATGGAAATGTGATGCAATCAGAGCAGGATGTTGCCTCTTCAGGATGAAGGCGTCATCCTCAGACTTTTGCCACACTAAAACAATCCATATTGGATAAAAAATCATATCTGTTTGATTGGTCATGCATATTATACAATGTTCAGAAAATTTACATTTTAGTCATTTAGCAGACACTCTTATCCAGAGCAACTTACATTTTTCATACCTGCCCCCCGTGGGAATCGAACCCACAACCCTGGTGTTGCAAGCGCCATGCTCTACCAACTGAGCTATAGGAGGGCCTAAAATCTAGCCTTTCAATTGTGGATTAATCACCAGAGTGAGGATACCAATAATATATAATATACTGAACAAAAATATAAACGCAACATGCAACAATTTCAACGATTTTACTGAGTTACAGTTCATATAAGGAAATCAGTCAATTAAAATAAATAGATTAGGCCCAAATCTATGGATTTCACATGACTGGGAATACAGACATGCATCTGTTGGTCGTGGATACCTTTAAAAAAAAGTTGGGGCGTGGATCAGAAAACCAGTCAGTATCTGGTGTTGTGGCATTGTGTTGTGTGACAAAACTGCACATTTTAGAGTGGCCTTTTATTGTCCCCAGCACAAGGTTCACCTGTGTAATGATCATGCTGTTTAATCAGCTTCTTGATATGCCACACCTGTCAGGTAGATGGATTATCTTGGCAAGGGAGAAATGCTCACTAACAGGGATGTAAACATCTTAGTGCACAACATTTTAGAGAAATAAGCTTTTTGTGCATATGGAAAATGTCTGGGATCTTTTATTTTAGCTCATGAAACATGGGACCAAGACTTTACATGTTGCGTTTATATTTTAGTTCAGTGTATAATAATATAAGCCATTTAGCAGATGCTTCTATACAAAGTGGTGGTCCTCTGTAGCTCAATTGGTAGAGCACGGCGCTTGTAATGCCAGGGTAGTGGGTTCGATCCCCGGGACCACCCATACGTAAAAATGTATGCACACATGACTGTAAGTCGCTTTGGATAAAAGAGTCTGCTAAATGGCATATTATTATTATAAAGTGGCTTACAGTAACACGTGCATACATTTTTTATGTATGGGTGGTCCCAGGAATGGGGTAAGGGGGGGGGTAGAAGGATTACTTTATCCTATCCCAGGTATTCCTTAAAGAGGTGGGGTTTCAAATGTCTCCGGAAGGTGGTGAGTGACTCCGCTGGGGTTGCCAGAGCAGCGAACAGTTTTGACGGGGCTGAGCGGGAACTGTGCTTCCGCAGAGGTAGGGGAGCCAGCAGGCCAGAGGTGGATGAACGCAATGCCCTCGTTTGGGTGTAGGGACTGATCAGAGCCTGAAGGTACGGAGGTGCCGTTCCCCTCACAGCTCCGTAGGCAAGCACCATGGTCTTGTAGCAGATGCGAGCTTCAACTGGAAGCCAGTGGAGTGTGCGGAGGAGCGGGGTGACGTGAGAGAACTTGGGAAGGTTGAACACCAGACGGGCCGCGGCATTCTGGATGAGTTGTAGGGGTTTAATGGCACAGGCAGGGAGCCCAGCCTTGCTACAACTTTTAGATCGTGAAAACATCTATCACACGTCAGATTTCAATACTGGCAAATGTCATAACTCGGGAGGATGTATTCTCTGGAATGAGCCATTGATAATATTTTAGCGATATTCCTACCTCAAGAAATGTGTAATTTAACAGAGGGTCTACCACATTTTCCCTATATGTCTGCCTCTTTAGTCCAGGGTGCATTGCATGATGCCGTTGCCAGAGATATTATAGAAAGGAGATAGGAATCCAATGAATGAAGGAACGTATAACGTCCCGCCCAGCAGGCTGTCGACCAATCGCGTTCACGTTGTCATGCTGCGTCACGCGGTTGCTAAGCTAATCTTCACGCAATCAAATCAAATCTACACACAATAACCCATAATGACAAAGCATAAACAGGTTTTCAGAAATGTATGCAAATAAAAAACGGAAATATCACAATTACGTAAGTATTTAAATCCTTTACTCAGTACTTTGTTAAAGCACCTTTGGCAGCGATTACAGCCTCGAGTCCTCTTTGGCACACGTGTATTTGGGGAGTTTCTCACATTCTTCTATGCAGATCCTCTCAAGCTCTGTCAGGTTGGATGGGGAGCATCGCTGCACAGCTATTTTCAGGTCTCTCCAGAAATGTTCAATCGGGTTCAAGTCCGGGCTCTGGCTGGGCGACTAAAGGACATTCAGAGACTTGTCCCGAAGCCACTCCTGCGTTGTCTTGGCTGTGTGCTTAGGGTCATTGTCCTGTTGGAAGGTGAACCTTCGCCCCAGTCTGAGGTCCTGAGTGCTCTGGAGCAGGTTTTCATCAAGGATCTCTCTGTAATTTGCTTAATCTTTCCCTCGATCCTGACTAGTCTCCCAGTCCCTGCCGCTGAAAAACATCCCCACAGCATGATGCTGCCACCACCATGCTTCACCGTAGGGATGGTGCCAGTTTCCTCCAGACGTGACGCTTGGCATTCAGGCCAAATAGTCCAATCTTGGTTTCATCAGACCAGAGATTCTTGTTTCTCATGGTCTGAGAGTCTTTAGGTGCCTTTTGGAAAACTCCAAGTGGGCTGTCATGTGCCTTTTACTGAGGAGTGGCTTCCATCTGGCCACTCTACCATAAAGGCCTGATTGGTGGAGTGCTGCAGAGATGGTTGTCCTTCTGGAATATTCTCCCATCTCCACAGAGGAACTCTGGAGCTCTGTCAGAGTGACCATCGGGTTCTTGGTCATCTCCCTGACCAAGGCCCTTCTCCCCCGATTGCTCAGTTTAGCCAGGCGGCCAGCTCTAGGAAGAGTCTTGGTGGTTCCGAACTTCTTCCATTTCAGAATGATGGAGGCCACTGTGTTCTTGGGGACCTTCAATGCTGCAGAAATGTTTTGGTACCATTCCTCAGATCTGTGCCTCGACACAATCCTGTCTCAGAGCTCTACGGACAATTCCTTCGACCTCATGGCTTTGTCTTTGCTCTGAGATTAACTTTCAACTGTGGGACCTTATATAGACAGGTGTGTGCCTTTCCAAATCATGTCCAATCAATTGAAATTACCACAGGTGGACTTCAATCAAGTTGTAGAAACATCTCAAGGATGATCAATGGAAACAGGATGCACCTGAGCTCAATTTCTAAAAACCTGTTTTCGCTTTGTCATTATGGGGTATTGTGTGTAGATTGATGAGCAAAAAAAATATTTAATCCATTTCAGAATAAGGCTGTAAGGTAACAAAATGTGGAAAAAGTCAAGGGGTCATTATACTTTCTGAATGCACTGTATATGGGGAAGATGGAGCAGCATTGATTTTGGAGCATGGCCTTCCAGTCACACATCTGTCTGTTATCTTCAGCTCTACAGTGCTGTAACCTATCTGTCTGTTATTTTCAGCTCTACAGTGCTGTAACCTATCTGTTATCTTCAGCTCTACAGTGCTGTAACCTGTCTGTCTGTTATCTTCAGCTCTACAGTGCTGTAACCTATCTGTTATCTTCAGCTCTACAGTGCTGTAACCTGTCTGTCTGTTATCTTCAGCTCTACAGCGCTGTAACCTGTCTGTTATCTTCAGCTCTACAGTGCTGTAACCTATCTGTTATCTTCAGCTCTACAGCGCTGTAACCTGTCTGTTATCTTCAGCTCTACAGTGATGTAACCTATCTGTCTGTTATCTTCAGCTCTACAGTGCTGTAACCTATCTGTCTGTTATCTTCAGCTCTACAGCGCTGTAACCTATCTGTCTGTTATCTTCAGCTCTACAGTGCTGTAACCTATCTGTCTGTTATCTTCAGCTCTACAGTGCTGTAACCTATCTGTTATCTTCAGCTCTACAGTACTGTAACCTATCTGTCTGTTATCTTCAGCTCTACAGTGCTGTAACCTATCTGTTATCTTCAGCTCTACAGTGCTGTAACCTGTCTGTTATCTTCAGCTCTACAGTGCTGTAACCTATCTGTTATCTTCAGCTCTACAGTGCTGTAACCTATCTGTCTGTTATCTTCAGCTCTACAGTGCTGTAACCTATCTGTTATCTTCAGCTCTACAGTGCTGTAACCTATCTGTCTGTTATCTTCAGCTCTACAGTGCTGTAACCTATCTGTTATCTTCAGCTCTACAGCGCTGTAACCTATCTGTTATCTTCAGCTCTACAGTGCTGTAACCTGTCTGTCTGTTATCTTCAGCTCTACAGTGCTGTAACCTATCTGTCTGTTATCTTCAGCTCTACAGTGCTGTAACCGATCTGTTATCTTCAGCTCTACAGTGCTGTAACCTATCTGTTATCTTCAGCTCTACAGTGCTGTAACCTGTCTGTTATCTTCAGCTCTACAGCGCTGTAACCTATCTGTCTGTTATCTTCAGCTCTACAGTGCTGTAACCTGTCTGTTATCTTCAGCTCTACAGTGCTGTAACCTGTCTGTTATCTTCAGCTCTACAGTGCTGTAACCTATCTGTCTGTTATCTTCAGCTCTACAGTGCTGTAACCTATCTGTCTGTTATCTTCAGCTCTACAGCGCTGTAACCTATCTGTTATCTTCAGCTCTACAGTGCTGTAACCTATCTGTCTGTTATCTTCAGCTCTACAGTGCTGTAACCTATCTGTCTGTTATCTTCAGCTCTACAGCGCTGTAACCTATCTGTTATCTTCAGCTCTACAGCGCTGTAACCTGTCTGTCTGTTATCTTCAGCTCTACAGTGCTGTAACCTATCTGTCTGTTATCTTCAGCTCTACAGTGCTGTAACCTATCTGTTATCTTCAGCTCTACAGTGCTGTAACCTATCTGTCTGTTATCTTCAGCTCTACAGTGCTGTAACCTATCTGTCTGTTATCTTCAGCTCTACAGTGCTGTAACCTATCTGTTATCTTCAGCTCTACAGTGCTGTAACCTATCTGTCTGTTATCTTCAGCTCTACAGTGCTGTAACCTATCTGTCTGTTATCTTCAGCTCTACAGTGCTGTAACCTATCTGTTATCTTCAGCTCTACAGTGCTGTAACCTATCTGTCTGTTATCTTCAGCTCTACAGTGCTGTAACATATCTGTTATCTTCAGCTCTACAGTGCTGTAACCTATCTGTCTGTTATCTTCAGCTCTACAGTGCTGTAACCTATCTGTCTGTTATCTTCAGCTCTACAGCGCTGTAACCTGTCTGTTATCTTCAGCTCTACAGTGCTGTAACCTATCTGTTATCTTCAGCTCTACAGTGCTGTAACCTGTCTGTTATCTTCAGCTCTACAGTGCTGCAACCTATCTGTCTGTTATCTTCAGCTCTACAGTGCTGCAACCTATATGTTATCTTCAGCTCTACAGTGCTGTAACCTATCTGTTTGTTATCTTCAGCTCTACAGTGCTGTAACATATCTGTTATCTTCAGCTCTACAGTGCTGTAACCTATCTGTCTGTTATCTTCAGCTCTACAGTGCTGTAACCTGCCTGTCTGTTATCTTCAGCTCTACAGTGCTGTAACCTGTCTGTCTGTTATCTTCAGCTCTACAGTGCTGTAACCTATCTGTTAACTTCAGCTCTACAGTGCTGTAACCTATCTGTCTGTTATCTTCAGCTCTACAGCGCTGTAACCTATCTGTCTGTTATCTTCAGCTCTACAGTGCTGTAACCTGTCTGTCTGTTATCTTCAGCTCTACAGTGCTGTAACCTGTCTGTCTGTTATCTTCAGCTCTACAGTGCTGTAACCTATCTGTTATCTTCAGCTCTACAGTGCTGTAACCTATCTGTCTGTTATCTTCAGCTCTACAGTGCTGTAACCTGTCTGTCTGTTATCTTCAGCTCTACAGTGCTGTAACCTGTCTGTCTGTTATCTTCAGCTCTACAGTGCTGTAACCTGTCTGTCTGTTATCTTCAGCTCTACAGTGCTGTAACCTATCTGTCTGTTATCTTCAGCTCTACAGCGCTGTAACCTATCTGTCTGTTATCTTCAGCTCTACAGTGCTGTAACCTGTCTGTCTGTTATCTTCAGCTCTACAGTGCTGTAACCTGTCTGTCTGTTATCTTCAGCTCTACAGTGCTGTAACCTATCTGTTATCTTCAGCTCTACAGTGCTGTAACCTATCTGTCTGTTATCTTCAGCTCTACAGTGCTGTAACCTGTCTGTCTGTTATCTTCAGCTCTACAGTGCTGTAACCTGTCTGTCTGTTATCTTCAGCTCTACAGTGCTGTAACCTATCTGTCTGTTATTTTCAGCTCTACAGTGCTGTAACCTATCTGTCTGTTATTATTAGTCATACAAAAGATTTTGCTGTGACTCTTATGTGGATGATGTTACAAATATTTGTTGGTCTGATGTGATTAATAAGGAGCATCCAGATGCTGCACATCTGACTGGCTGACTTACTGCAAATTAAGAAATTATGTGACTAAACTCAACAAAAAATGAAGAAACTGTATTATGAAGCCAAGATCAATTATATAAAGAATGATGGAAAAAAACTTTGGAGTACTTTACATGAAATTATGGGTAGAAAGACAAATTCAACTCCATCTTTCATCGAATCAGATGGCTTATTCATCACAAAACCATTTGATGTTGCCAATTCTTTTAATGATTACTTCATTGGCAAAGTGGGAAAACTTAGGCAGGAAATGCCAACAACGAACAGTGAGCCATCGTATTCATGCATAAAACAACTAATAATGAAAGAAAAGCATTGCAAGTTTGAATTTTGTAAAGTTAGTGCGGGAGAGGTGGAAAAATATTGTTAACGATCAATAATGACAAACCTTCTGGCAATGACAACTTACATTTACGTCATTTAGCAGACGCTCTTATCCAGAGCAGCTTGGATGGAAAGCTACTGAGGATGGTAGCTGACTCTATAGCCACTCCTATCTGTCATGTCTTTAATCTGAGCCTAGAGGAAAGTCTTTGTCCTCAGGCCTGGTGGGAAGCCAAAGTCATTCTGCTACCCAAGAGTGGTAAAGCGGCCTTTACTGGTTCTAACAGCAGACCTATCAGCTTGCTTTCAGCTCTTAGCAAACTGTTGGAAAGAATTGTGTTTGACCAAATACAATGCTATTTCTACATAAACAAATTAACAACAGACTTTCAGCATGCTTATAGTGAAGGGCACTCAACATGTACTGCACTGACACAAATGACTGAAGATTGGTTGAAAGAAATTGATAACAAGAAGATTGTGGGAGCTGTACTGTTAGATTTCAGTGCAGCCTTTGACATTATTGACCATAACCTTGATGGATTCTGTTAAAATGTAACATGTTTCAAGTTAAACTGTAGTTTGTTGGTATCCTGTTTAGTGAATGATTACTGTGAGTATGAATGTAGTTTAGGCCATGAAACTGTGTGTATGCTAATTTGAAAAGGTTGACCTAATCAGATAAGAGGAAATTGTCTCGGATCAGGGAGCAGGGTCAGTCCCTGGACAATGAAGATGGACTGGGTGTGATTATGACATCTAGCTAACCAAAAGAGGACCATGGACATTCCCCAGGGGCGATAAGGGAAACTCATTGGGGTTATAAGATGTATCGCTGGGGAGGAGACACCTACAAGAGGGTGGTGACCAAAAGGAGGGAGGAGTATAAGATGTGTAGTGAACTTTCTAAATGTATGCACTCAGCTGACGGCATCCTTGGTATTAAACACATGAAACTTCTGAAAAAAAGGTTGCAATAGCATTTTTCTTTCTAACAACCTGTTGTTGAAAAAACAGATGTGTTATGGCTTTTCAACTTCTGCCATATCGTGGATTCAGAGCTATCTATCTAATAGAACTCAAAGGGTTTTCTTTAATGGAAGCTTCTCTAATGTCAAACATGTAAAGTGTGGTGTACCGCAGGGCAGCTCTCTAGGCCCTCTACTTTTCAATTTAACCAATGACCTGCCACTGGCATTAAACAAAGCATGTGTGTCCATGTATGCTGATGATTCAACCATATACGCATCAGCAACCACAGCTAATGAAGTCACTGAAACCCTTAACAAAGAGTTGCAGTCTGTTTTGGAATGGGTGGCCAGAAATAAACTGGTCCTGAACATCTCTAAAACTAAGTGTCACGAGTTACAAAGCCAGAACCCAGAAGCAGACCAGGACAAGGTAAGTTCAAACGAAGGTGAGTGTTTATTTACAAATTCAAGAGTGATGCTGAATAATCCAGGGAACAGAGCGGGCGGCGTTGATTAGTTGTTGGGGGTGCAGTGGTTGATCCCATCATGGCTCGGCAGCCGCCGACCACCAGGCAGAGGTTGGATGAAGGTTCCGGACGAGTGACTGCAGATGGAACAAAACGGAGGTAAGTAAACAACAAACCAACAAGGTGCAAAAACAACAAAACTAACGCTAGAAGCTCTAAGACTGATACTCTGGTAAACCTACTGTTCATGGCTAACGATCCGGCAGGGACTGGATGTTAGGCCAGAGCCTAAGAAGGGTGATGATCAGGACCAGGTGTGCAGATTGCTGATGGGATGCAGGTGCGGAAATCAAGAGAGCTCCCCGGAGCGTTCCAGAACCCTCGGGAAACTGGAGATCACGAGCAGAAAAACTAGTCCACAGACAGGACCCGACTCAGACTGCCGGGATCGTTACAGTACCCCCCCCTCCGACCAACGCCACCGGGCGGACTCCCGGAGCGCCAGGATGGAGGCGGTAGAAGTCACGGATGAGGTCAGCATCTAGGATCTGTCGCCGCGGAATCCAACTCCTCTCTTCAGGACCATACCCCTCCCAGTCCACGAGATACTGGAAACCCCGGCCCCGCCGTCTGGAATCCATGATGCGTCGCACCGTGTAGGCAGGACCACCTCCGATCATCCGAGGAGGAGGAGGAGGAGGCGGAGGAGGCAACAGAGGACTGAGGAAAACAGGCTTGAGGCAGGAGACATGAAAGGTGGGATGGACTCTGAGCGTCCTCGGTAGTTTGAGTCGAACTGCCACTGGATTGATCACCCTCTCCACCACAAACGGACCAATGAACTTCGGTAACAACTTCCTAGACTCAGTCCGTAACGGAAGATCCCGTGTGGCCAACCAGACCCTATCTCCGATGGTATAGGTGGGAGCGGGGATCCGGCGACGATTCGCCTGGAGCTGATACCGGTCCGAAACTCTAAGGAGTGCCTTTCTGGCCCGATGCCAGGTCCGGTGGCAACGACGAATATGGGCCTGAACAGAGGGCACTGAGAGCTCCTTCTCCTGAGAAGGGAACAAGGGAGGTTGGTAGCCATACAGGCACTGGAAGGGAGACATCCCAGTGGCAGATGTAGGGAGAGTATTGTGGGCATACTCAACCCAAGGCAACTGAGAGACCCAGGAGGTGGGGTTGGAAGAGACCAGGCAGCGTAGCGTGGATTCCATCTTCTGGTTGGCTCTCTCCGCCTGACCATTGGATTGGGGGTGAAAACCAGATGTGAGACTGACTGTAGCTCCAATGGCCAAACAGAAGGACTTCCAGACAGCAGAGGTAAACTGAGGGCCACGGTCGGAAACGATATCACTGGGCAAACCGTGGACCCTGAAAACCTCCCTAACCAGGATCTCGGACGTCTCCGAGGCAGAGGGAAGCTTGGCAATTGGCACAAAGTGGGCGAACTTGCTGAATCTGTCCACGATAGTCAGAACGACCGTGTTCCCCTCAGAAGCGGGCAACCCAGTGACGAAGTCCAGGGCCAGATGCGACCATGGTCGCCGGGGAATAGGAAGGGGGTGAAGTAGTCCAGAGCTGGGCCGATTGGTACTCTTATTCTGCGCACACACTGGACAGGCAGCAACAAAACCCCGAGTATCCTCGGCCATGGCAGGCCACCAAAAACGTCTGCGAAGAAACGCCATCGTCCGAGCCACGCCAGGGTGACAAGCCATCTTGCTGGCGTGGGACCATTTGAGGACAGCAGGACGAACCGACTCAGGCACAAACAACCGACCGGGTGGACCGTTACCGGGACCGGGCTGAGTCCGAAGGGCCGCCATCACCTCCTCCTCAATCTTCCACATAACTGCTCCCACGACGCAGTTCCGGGGGAGAATTGTCTCGGTCTTGGACCCACTCTCCTCCGTCTTGGAGAACATCCGGGACAAGGCGTCCGCCTTGCCGTTCTTAGATCCAGGTCGGAACGTCAGGGAAAACTTGAATCGTCCGAAAAACAACGCCCACCTGGCCTGACGGGAGTTGAGACGTCTAGCCGATTGCACGTAAGCAAGATTCTTGTGGTCAGTCCAGACAATAAACGGTTGCTCCGCCCCCTCCAACCAGTGGCGCCACTCCTCCAAGGCAAGTTTCACCGCGAGAAGCTCCCGGTTACCCACATCGTAATTCCTCTCCGCAGGCGAAAGGCGACGAGAGTAGTAGGCGCAGGGATGGAGTTTACTGTCCGTGGAGCATCGCTGCGACAGGATGGCGCCAACTCCCACATCAGACGCGTCCACTTCAACGACGAACTGACGGGCCGTGTCCGGTTGAGAGAGAATCGGTGCGTTGGTGAATCGCCTCTTCAAATCCAGAAACGCTCGATCCGCCTCCGGATTCCACTTGAAGGTCCTGATACTGGAAGTCAAGGCAGTTAACGGGCGGCCACACGGCTGTAATCCCGGATGAATCTGCGGTAGAAATTCGCAAACCCCAAAAATCTCTGGAGCTGCAATCTCGTACCGGGCTGGGCCCATTCCAGAACCGCTCTAACCTTCTCCTGGTCCATCCTAATCTCTCCCCTGGAGATGATGTACCCGAGAAAGGATGTCGTGTGGGCGTGAAACTCGCACTTCTCGGCCTTCACGAACAGGCGATTCTCCAACAATCGCTGCAGAACCTGCCGGACATGCTGGACGTGGTCGGAAGGTTCCTTCGAGAAGATCAGAATGTCATCCAGGTAAACAAACACAAAGAGACCGATCATATCTCTCAGGACGTCGTTCACCATACTCTGGAATACCGCTGGAGCATTGGTCAGTCCAAACGGCATCACCTGATACTCGAAGTGACCCATCGGTGTATTGAAACCCGTCAACCACTCGTCCCCCTCTCTGATCCGGACCATGTGATACGCATTGCGTAGGTCTAGCTTGGTGAACACCGTAGCACCCTGTAAGGAGTCGAAGGCAGAACTCATCAAGGGCAGGGGATACTTGTTCTTGACCGTGATGTCATTCAACCCCCGATAATCAATACACGGTCGAAGAGAGCCATCCTTCTTACCCACAAAGAAGAATCCTGCCCCCAGGGGTGATGACGAGGACGAACGAGACCAGCAGCTAGGGACTCCTTGATGTAGGTCTCCAAAGCCTCACGTTCAGGTCGGGAGATACTGTATAACCTTCCCTTGGGGTAGACAGCTCCAGGGAACAGGTTGATGGCACAATCATATGGTCGGTGGGGAGGGAGTGACAGAGCCTTCTGCTTACTGAAAACTTCCCCCAAATCGTGATATGTCTCGGGAACCAGGGACAAATCTGGGGGTTTAGCCTCAATCACCTGACTGGGAACCGAATGGGGACAGGCAGTCTTGAGACAGTTAGCATGACACTCAAGGCTCCAACTCGTTACCTTGCCCGTCACCCAATCGAACGTGGGATTGTGTTCCTTCAGCCAGGGGTATCCAAGGACCAGAGGAACATGGGAAGACGGCAGAATGAAGAATGAAATCATCTCAGAATGATTCCCCGACAACAGCATCTTAACCGGTTCAGTCCTCATCGTGATACGTGCCAGACTACTGCCGTCCAGAGTGGTAGCTTCAATGGCTTCCGGCAATTGCTCCTTGGAAAGCCCCAGCTGTTCCACCAACTCGGCATCTAGAAAGCTTCCATCGGCACCTGAATCGATAAAAGCGTTAATCGCTAAGCTCTGATTCCTGTTCATAAGGGTAGCCGGGAAACGGGGGTCTGACAGAGGTATTGAGAGGTCGAAACTGGCTCGCTAAAAGTCCTCCCAACTTTAGCGAGCCGCGCAGTTTGACGACCGCCGGGAACCAGTGGCGAGGTAATGTCCCGAACCACCACAGTAGAGGCAACAGTTAGTCCCTACGTCTGTGTTGGCGCTCCTCCTTGGTTAACCCGTGCCGCCCCACTTGCATGGGTTCAGAATCGGGAGACAGAACCTCTCCACTAATCCTGTGTGGTGGCCGATGATCGACGTATTCTGATCCAATCCCCGACCCGACTGGAACCTGAGAAGCTGATCGGTTGGACGGAACCCATTGCTTCTCCCTCCTTCGCTCTCGGACTCGATTATCCACCCGAATAGACAAGGCTACCAAGCTGTCCAGGTCACTAGGCTCCGGATAGGAGATCAACTCATCCTTGAGCTGCTCCGACAGACCCTGGTAAAAGGCCGCTTGCAGAGACTCCTCATTCCACCCACTCTCCACAGCCAACGTCTTGAACTCGATCACGAAGTCGGCCACGCTGCGAGTTCCTTGGCGAAGCGAAAACAGGCGCCTAGCTGCGTCCCTCCCTCGGACGGAATGGTCGAAGAGCTTCCTCATCTCGGCCGTGAACCCCTGGTATGAAGCCATGCAGGGATCCTGTCGTTCCCAAACGGCTGAAGCCCACTCCAGCGCTCGACCACGCAGCAACTCAATCACAAAGGCTATCCTAGCCTTGTCTGTGGCATAAGAGTAGGGCTGTAGATCGAACACTAATCCACACTGCATAAGGAAGGAACGGCATCTTCCCAGCTCCCCCTCATATTTATCCGGCGTCGGAACCTTGGGCTCACGGAAGGACACAGCTCCAGAAGCGGCAGGCGAGATGGGTGAAACCGGTAGTGGATCCTCCACCGGAAACTTGCGTTGGTTCTGGACCTCCGTCAGACCGGTAGAAAGGTTCCGAACTGACAACGCGATCTCCTGTAGTACCGTGCTATGATGGCCCAACATCTTCTCCTGATGGGTAATGGCATGGCGAACAGAGTCCAGGTCCGCTGGGTTCATTACTGGCCGGATCGTTCTGTCACGAGTTACAAAGCCAGAACCCAGAAGCAGACCAGGACAAGGTAAGTTCAAACGAAGGTGAGTGTTTATTTACAAATTCAAGAGTGATGCTGAATAATCCAGGGAACAGAGCGGGCGGCGTTGATTAGTTGTTGGGGGTGCAGTGGTTGATCCCATCATGGCTCGGCAGCCGCCGACCACCAGGCAGAGGTTGGATGAAGGTTCCGGACGAGTGACTGCAGATGGAACAAAACGGAGGTAAGTAAACAACAAACCAACAAGGTGCAAAAACAACAAAACTAACGCTAGAAGCTCTAAGACTGATACTCTGGTAAACCTACTGTTCATGGCTAACGATCCGGCAGGGACTGGATGTTAGGCCAGAGCCTAAGAAGGGTGATGATCAGGACCAGGTGTGCAGATTGCTGATGGGATGCAGGTGCGGAAATCAAGAGAGCTCCCCGGAGCGTTCCAGAACCCTCGGGAAACTGGAGATCACGAGCAGAAAAACTAGTCCACAGACAGGACCCGACTCAGACTGCCGGGATCGTTACACTAAGAGCATTGTATTTGATACAAATCATTCCCTAAGTTCTAAACCTCAGCTGAATCTGGTAATGAATGGTGTGGCTGTTGAACAAGTTGAGGAGACTAAATTACTTGGTGTTACCTTAGATTGTAAACTGTCATGGTCAAAACATATAGATTAAATGATTGTAAAGATGGGGAGAGGTCTGTCCGTAATAAAGAGATGCTCTGCTTTTTTGACACCACATTCCAAAAAGCAAGTCCTGCAGGCTCTAGTTTTGTCTTATCTTGATTATTGTCCAATCGTGTGGTGTGGAGTGCTGCAAGAAAATATGTAGTTAAGCTGCAGCTGGCCCAGAACAGAGCGGCACGTATTGCTCTTAATTGCTTTTTAAACATTTTTATTTAACCTTTATTGAACCAGGTAAGACCCATTGAGGTTAAAAACCAATTTTGCGACGGTGACCTGGGCAAACAGGGAAATAACAGCGTGTACATTAAATATTACTGAAAAATACAAAATACACACAAAAGACAGTGTCACAAGTTCCAGATATATTTGAAGATTAGAAACAACTGCAGCTATCACAAACAGTGTTGCCAGAGTCTTAAAAACAGGCAAGGACACTAACTACCCTAACTTTAATATATTTTGAAGCATGTTCCAGGATGAAGGGGCATTATGGGAAATAGATTGTTTCCCCATCTCAGTTCTAGCCTTAGGAACAGACAAGGACAGCAACGACCGTGAACGAAGACTGTATTGAGTGACTGATCTGGTCAGTAAGGAACAGAGATGCAAAGGGTTTTGTCCTATCAATGGTTTGTACACAAAAGTGCAGTGGCGCAGCGTTCTAAGGAACTGCATCTCAGTGCTAGAGGCATCACTACAGCCCCTGGTTCGATATCAGGCTGTGATTGGGAGTCCCATAGGGCGGTGCACAATTGGCCCAGCGTCGTCCAGATTTGGCCCGGGGTAGGCCGTCATTGTAAATAAGAGTTTGTTCTTAACTGACTTGCCTAGTTACATTTTTTAAAAGTATACCAGTGCTTTAGCCTCCTGGTGGAGAGAGAGGTCCATTGCACCATAGCATACACATCAACAGTGATGGGTGAGCGATCTAGCATTTGTTATAAATCTTAAAGCACCATGATACACTGTGTCCAGAGTTAAGGTACTTGCTAAGGCCTGCATATAGACAACATCACCATAATCCAGCACTGATAAAAAAGTGCTTTGAACAAGATGACTAACATTGAAAAGCAAGATTTGTTCCTAAAATAGAAACTCAACTTCAGCTTCTTGGTCAAGTTATAAATGTGCTGTTTAAAATTCAGCTTTTCATCTAACCAAATACCAAGATACTTATAGGAGGTGACCCTATCAATTTGCTGCCATTTTATAGTTGAAATCTGCAAGTGACTCCATCTGTTTACTTTCAGGGAAGAGAAAACCATACATTTTGTTTTCCTTGCATTAAGCACAAGTTTCAATTCGAAAAGCTGCCTTTGAATAACATCAAAAGCCAACTGTAAGCCCCGAAAGCCTTCTCAATATTAGATGCGCTTGAATAAATAATTGTGTCATCAGCATACAGATGGAGATTTGCAGAGTCAACAGTCTTCCCTATATCATTTATATACAGTGTAAAAAGGATCAGACCTAAAATTGAGCCCTGGGGAACTAATTTTGTAAGCCTTTGAAACTCTGATTTCATACCTTCCTGTGCTACACACTGTGATCTGTCAGAAAGGCAGTTTTGGAACCAATCCAATGCATCAACACTTAAACCAATCTTTTTTTTGTCTATACAACAGCAGGGCATGGTCAACAGTGTCGAAGGCCTTCGATAAATCAATAAAAAGTGAAACACTGTGATTTTTTTTTGTCCTGAGCATCTAGAATATCACCCACAGCCTTCCTTACTGCAGTAATTGTACTATGCTTGGCTCTAAAAACCTGACTGGAATTGAGATAAAACTGAGTTATTATAAAGAAAGTATTTCAACTGTGAGTTCACCATGTTTTCCAAAACTTTCGCCAGTGCAGACAGTTTAGATATGGGACGATAGTTCTCCAACTGGGACGGACCTCCACCCTTATGTAAAGGCATGACGTAGGCTGCTTTCCAGACTTTTGGGACGGTATTACTCACCAATGAAAGATTTAATATATGAGTGAGAGGGGCAGCAATAATCTCTGCACCAATTTCTTGAAAATAAGGGTTTAATTCATCCGGGCCAGCCGCTTTCTTAATATCAATAGATTTGAGTGCCTTCACAACTTCTGAAACTCAATCTCGGCAAAATGAAATAGATTAACCATAATCAGAGGGCTGATATAAATACTATGCATGCCGGTCTCTCTTGGCTAAGAGTTGAGAAGAGACTGACTGCATCACTTCTTCTTTTTATAAGAAACATGAATTTGTTGAAAATCCCAAATTGTTTGCATAGTGAACTTACACACAGCTCTGACACACACACACTTAACCCACCAGACATGCCACCAGGGGTCTTTTCACAGTCACCAAATCCAGGAAAAATTCAAGAAAGCGTACAGTATTATATAGAGCCATTATCGCATGGAACTCCGTTCCATCTCATATTGCTCAAATGAACAGCAAACCTGGTCCCAACAGGTAAAGCAACACCTCACGGCACAACGCCGCTCCCCTATTTGACCTGGATAGTTTGTGTGTATGTATTGATATTGATATGTAGGCTACGTGTGCCTTTTTTAAATAGATGTTTTATTGATGTAGTTCTGTCCTTGAGCTGTTCTTGTTTATTAATGTTCTGTATTATTTCATGTTTTGTGTGGACCCCATGAAGATTAGCTGCTGCTTTTGCAACAGCTAATGGGGATTCTAATAAATACCAAAAGTTTCCTGATGAGGACTTTAGATGAAGGCTCCTTTCCTTCTCTCCTGGGTCACTAAGCACTCTGAAAATCTGCAGCTTAAAATTTTAGCTGGAATTGATGGTGGTGTAATATATAATTAGCTGACTATAAGGCCTATCTCTGGTACCAACTGCCAAACCCAGAACTCTGCCAAATGATTATCTTCCTCATAGCTACCTCATTTCAAAATTTTGTGAAGACCCATGCGTGTGCTGTGAATGAGAATCAGGCTCCTTATATCACTTCCACACATTTACAGCTTTGCAGAGAAAGAAAAAGCATGAGAACACCCCGTCCATGCTGGATGAATGGCCGTAACTGTGACATCCGTCCCAGAACAAAACCTTTTCAATACTGCCAGAGCTCTGGGTGTCACAACGCCTTTCCTCTCATTCCCTCACGCACTCAACAGCTGCCTTGTCTTGATTGTTCACTTAATCATTTTGCATATTCGGATGCGATTCAAATATTCTATGAATAACAAACAGCGACATCCATTATGTCCCAATGCAGTGACTGCTGAGCTGATTTCAGAGTGCACAAACAGATGGTCACAATACTTGGAGTGGTTGGTATATACAGTGGTAGAAAAAGTACCCAATTGTCATACTTGAGTAAAAGTAAAGATACCATAATAGAAAATGACTCAAGTAAAAGTCACCCAGTAAAATGCTACTTCAGTAAAAGTCTAAAAAGTCTTTGTTTTTAAATATACTTAAGTATCAAAAGTAAATGTAATAGCTAAAATATACTTAAGTATCAAAAGTAAAAAATCCTTTCAAATTTCTTACATTAAGCAAACCAGACCAGACCATTTTCATTTACGGGTAGCCAGGGGCAACACTCAGACACTCAGACATTCACGGGTAGCCAGGGGCAACACTCAGACACTCAGACATTTACGGGTAGCCAGGGGCAACACTCAGACACTCAGTGCATTTACGGGTAGCCAGGGGCAACACTCAGACACTCAGACATTCACGGGTAGCCAGGGGCAACACTCAGACACTCAGACATTTACGGGTAGCCAGGGGCAACACTCAGACACTCAGTGCATTTACGGGTAGCCAGGGGCAACACTCAGACACTCAGACATTTACGGGTAGCCAGGGGCAACACTCAGACACTCAGTGCATTTACGGGTAGCCAGGGGCAACACTCAGACACTCAGTGCATTTACGGGTAGCCAGGGGCAACACTCAGACACTCAGACATTTACGGGTAGCCAGGGGCAACACTCAGACACTCAGACATTTACGGGTAGCCAGGGGCAACACTCAGACACTCAGACATTCACGGGTAGCCAGGGGCAACACTCAGACACTCAGACATTTACGGGTAGCCAGGGGCAACACTCAGACACTCAGACATTTACGGGTAGCCAGGGGCAACACTCAGACACTCAGACATTTACGGGTAGCCAGGGGCAACACTCAGACACTCAGACATTTACGGGTAGCCAGGGGCAACACTCAGACACTCAGACATTTACGGGTAGCCAGGGGCAACACTCAGACACTCAGACATTTACGGGTAGCCAGGGGCAACACTCAGACACTCAGACATTTACGGGTAGCCAGGGGCAACACTCAGACACTCAGTGCATTTACGGGTAGCCAGGGGCAACACTCAGACACTCAGTGCATTTACGGGTAGCCAGGGGCAACACTCAGACACTCAGTGCATTTACGGGTAGCCAGGGGCAACACTCAGACACTCAGTGCATTTACGGGTAGCCAGGGGCAACACTCAGACACTCAGTGCATTTGTGTTCAGTGAGTCTGCCAGATCAGAGGCAGTAGCGATGACCAGGGATGTTCTCTTGATAAGTGTGTGAATTGGTCAATTTTTCAGTCCTGCTAAGCAATCAAAATGTAACGAGTACTTTTTGGTGTCAGGGAAAAATGGATGGAGTAAAAAGTACATTATTTCTTTAGGAATGTAGTGAAGTACAAGTTGTCAAAAATATAAATAGTAAAGTACAGATACCCATAACTACTTTAGTACTTTACACCACTGGGTATATACTTAGTTACTGTAGCTAGCCGCAGTCACTGCAATAATTCAGCAAACTAGAAAGTACGATTTTAGTAGGCAAGGGTGTGTATGCACAAAACAAACAATGGATGGCTCAACCTTGTTATATGTTAGCAGTATAGTATTACAAAGTAGTAGTGTTTTATTAAACCACCTTGTTATATGTTAGCAGTACAGTATTACAAAGGAGTAGTAACGTTTTATTAAACCACCTTGGTACAGTGAGGGAAAAAAGTATTTGATCCCCTGCTGATTTTGTACGTTTGCCTACTGACAAAGACATGATCAGTCCATAATTTTAATGGTAGGTTTATTTGAACAGTGAGAGACAGAATAACAACAACAAAAATCCAGAAAAACACATGTCAAAAATGTTATAAATTGATTTGCATTTTAATGAGGGAAATAAGTATTTGACCCCTCTGCAAAACATGACTTAGTACTTGGTGACAAAACCCTTGTTGGCAATCACAGAGGTCAGATGTTTCTTGTAGTTGGCCACCAGGTTTGCACACATCTCAGGAGGGATTTTGTCCCACTCCTCTTTGCAGATCTTCTTCAAGTCATTAAGGTTTCGAGGCTGACATTTGGCAACTCGAACCTTCAGCTCCCTCCACAGATTTTCTATGGGATTAAGGTCTGGAGACTGGCTAGGCCACTCCAGGACCTTAATGTGCCTCTTCTTGAGCCACTCCTTTGTTGCCTTGGCCGTGTATTTTGGGTCATTGTCATGCTGGAATACCCATCAACGACCCATTTTCAATGCCCTGGCTGAGGGAAGGAGGTTCTCACCCAAGATTTGACGGTACATCCCCGTCCATCGTCCCTTTGATGCGGTGAAGTTGTCCTGTCCCCTTAGCAGAAAAACACCCCCAAAGCATAATGTTTCCACCTCCATCTTTGACGGTGGGGATGTTGTTCTTGGGGTCATAGGCAGCATTCCTCCTCCTCCAAACACGGCGAGTTGAGTTGATGCCAAAGAGCTCCATTTTGGTCTCATCTGACCACAACACTTTCACCCAGTTCTCCTCTGAATCATTCAGATGTTCATTGGCAAACTTCAGACAGGCATGTATATGTGCTTTCTTGAGCAGGGGGACCTTGCGGGCGCTGCAGGCTTTCAGTCCTTCACGGCGTAGTGTGTTACCAATTGTTTTCTTGGTGACTATGGTCCCAGCTGCCTTGAGATCATTGACAAGATCCTCCTGTGTAGTTCTGGGCTGATTCCTCACCGTTCTCATGATCATTGCAACTCCACGAGGTGAGGTCTTGAATGGAGCCCCAGGCCGAGGGAGATTGAGAGGGGGTCAAATACTTATTTCCCTCATTAAAATGCAAATCAATTTATAACATTTTTGACATGCGTTTTTCTGGATTTTTTTGTTGTTATTCTGTTCAAATAAACCTACCATTAAAATTATAGACTGCTCATTTCTTTGTCAGTGGGCAAACATACAAAATCAGCAGGGTATCAAATACTTTTTTCCCCCTCACTGTATATATTAGTAGTACAGTATTACAAAGGAGTATTGTTTTATTAAACCACCTTGGTATACAGTACCAGTCAAAGGTTTGGACACACCTACTCATTCAAGGGTTTTTCTTTATTTGTACTATTTGACATTGTAGAATAATAGTGAAGACATCAAAACTATGAAATAACACATATGGAATCATGTAGTAACCAAAAAAATATACTTTAGATTTGAGATTCTTCAAAGTAGCCACCCTTTGCCTTGACAGCTTTGCACACTGTTGGCATTCTCTCAACCAGCTTCATGAGGAATGCTTTTCCAACAGTCTTGAAGGAGTTCCCACAAATGCTGAGCACTTGTTGGCTGCTTTTCCTTCACTCTGCAGTCCAAATCATCCCAAACCATCTCAATTGGGTAGAGGTCGGGTGATTGTGGAGGCCAGGTCATCTGATGCAGCACTCCATCACTCTCCTTCTTGGTCAAATAGCCCTTACACCGCCTGGAGGTGTGTTTTGGGTCATTTTCCTGTTGAAAAACAAATGATAGTCCCACTAAGCGCAAACCAGATGGGATGGCGTATTGCTGCAGAATGCTGTGGTAGCCATGCTGGTTAAGTGTGCCTTGAATTCTAAATAAAATCACCAACAGTGTCACCAGCAAAGCACCATCACACCTCCTCCTCCATGCTTCACGGTGGGAACCACACATGCAGAGATCATCCGTTCACATTTACGTCATTTAGCAGATGCTCTTATCCAGAGCGACTTACAGGAGCAATTAGGGTTAAGTGCCTTGCTCAAGGGCACATCGACAGATTTTTCACCTAGACGGCTCAGGGATTAGAACCAGCGACCTTTCGGTTACTGGCACAACGCTCTTAACCACTAAGCTACCTGCCGCCCCCGTTCACCTACTCTTCGTCTCACAAAGACACGGTGGTTGGAACCAAAAATCTCACATTTGGACTCATCAGACCAAAGGACAGATTTCCACCAGTCTAATGTCCATTGCTCGTGTTTCTTGGCCCAAGCAAGTCTCTTCTTCTTATTGGTTATCTTTAGTAGTGGTTTCTTTGCAGCAATTCAACCGTGAAGGCCTGATTCACACAGTCTCCTCTGAACAGTTGATGTTGAGATGTGTCTGTTACTTGAACTCTGTGAAGCATTTATTTGGGCTGCAATCTGAGGTGCAGTTAACTCTAATGAACTTATCCTCTGCAGCAGTGGTAACTCTGGGTCTTTCTTTCCTGTGGTGGTCCTCATGAGAGCCAGTTTCATCATAGCGCTTGAAGGTTTTTCAAATCAAATCAAATCAAATCAAATTTTATTGGTCACATGCGCCGAATACAACAGGTGCAGACATTACAGTGAAATGCTTACTTACAGCCCTTAACCAACAGTGCATTTATTTTAAACAAAAAAAGTAAGAATAAAACAACAACAAAAAAAGTGTTGAGAAAAAAAGAGCAGAAGTAAAATAAAGTGACAGTAGGGAGGCTATATATACAGGGGGGTACCGTTGCAGAGTCAATGTGCGGGGGCACCGGCTAGTTGAGGTAGTTGAGGTAATATGTACATGTGGGTAGAGTTAAAGTGACTATGCATAAATACTTAACAGAGTAGCAGCAGCGTAAAAAGGATGGGGTGGGGGGGCAGTGCAAATAGTCCGGGTAGCCATGATTAGCTGTTCAGGAGTCTTATGGCTTGGGGGTAGAAGCTGTTGAGAAGTCTTTTGGACCTAGACTTGGCACTCCGGTACCGCTTGCCGTGCGGTTGCAGAGAGAACAGTCTATGACTAGGGTGGCAGGAGTCTTTGACAATTTTGAGGGCCTTCCTCTGACACCGCCTGGTATAGAGGTCCTGGATGGCAGGAAGCTTTGCCCCAGTGATGTACTGGGCCGTACGCATTACCCTCTGTAGTGCCTTGCGGTCGGAGGCCAAGCAGTTGCCATACCAGGCGGTGATGCAACCAGTCAGGATGCTCTCGATGGTGCAGCTGTAGAATTTTTTTTGAGGATCTGAGGACCCATGCCAAATCTTTTTAGTCTCCTGAGGGGGAATAGGCTTTGTCGTGCCCTCTTCACGACTGTCTTGGTGTGTTTGGACCATGATAGTTAGTTGGTGATGTGGACACCAAGGAACTTGAAGCTCTCAACCTGTTCCACTACAGCCCCGTCGATGAGAATGGGGGCGTGCTCAGTCCTCTTTTTTTTCCTGTAGTCCACAATCATCTCCTTTGTCTTGGTCACGTTGAGGGAGAGGTTGTTGTCCTGGCACCACACGGCCAGATCTCTGACCTCCTCCCTATAGGCTGTCTCATCGTTGTCGGTGATCAGGCCTACCACTGTTGTGTCGTCGGCAAACTTAATGATGGTGTTGGAGTCGTGCCTGGCCATGCAGTCATGGGTGAACAGAGAGTACAGGAGGGGACTGAGCACGCACCCCTGAGGGGCCCCCCGTGTTGAGGATCAGTGTGGCAGATGTGTTGTTACCTACCCTTACCACCTGGGGGCGGCCCGTCAGGAAGTCCAGGATCCAGTTGCAGAGGGAGGTGTTTAGTCCCAGGATCCTTAGCTTAGTGATGAGCTTAGAGGGCACTATGGTGTTGAATGCTGAGCTGTAGTCAATGAATAGCATTCTCACGTAGGTGTTCCTCTTGTCCAGGTGGGAAAGGGCAGTGTGGAGTGCGATAGAGATTGCATCATCTGTGGATCTGTTGGGGCGGTATGCAAATTGGAGTGGGTCTAGGGTTTCTGGGATTATGCTGTTGATGTGAGCCATGACCAGTCTTTCAAAGCACTTCATGGCTACAGACGTCAGTGCTACGGGTTGGTAGTCATTTAGGCAGGTTATCTTAGAGTTCTTGGGCACGGGGACTATGGTGGTCTGCTTGAAACATGTTGGTATTACAGACTCAGTCAGGGACATGTTGAAAATGTCAGTGAAGACACTTGCCAGTTGGTCAGCACATGCTCGGAGTACACGTCCTGGTAATCCGTCTGGCCCTGCGGCCTTGTGAATGTTGACCTGCTTAAAAGTCTTACTCACATCGGCTACGGAGAGCGTGATCACATAGTCATCCGGAACAGCTGGTGCTCTCATGCATGCTTCAGTGTTGCTTGCCTCGAAGCGAGCATAGAAGTGGTTTAGCTCGTCTGGTAGGCTCGTGTCACTGGGCAGCTCGCGGCTGTGCTTCCCTTTGTAGTCTGTAATAGTTTTCAAGCCCTGCCACATCCGACGAGCGTCAGAGCCAGTGTAGTATGATTCAATCTTAGACCTGTATTGACTCTTTGCCTGTTTGATGGTTCGTCGGAGGTCATAGCGGGATTTCTTATAAGCGTCCGGGTTAGAGTCCCGTTCCTTGAAAGCGGCAGCTCTACCCTTTAGCTCAGTGCGGATGTTTCCTGTAATCCATGGCTTCTGGTTGGGGTATGTACGTACGGTCACTGTGGGGACGACATCATCGATGCACTTATTGATGAAGCCAGTGACTGATGTGGTGTACTCCTCAATGCTGTCTGAAGAATCCCGGAACATGTTCCAGTCTGTGCTAGCAAAACAGTCCTGTAGCTTAGCATCTGCGTCATCTGACCACTTTTTTATTAACCGAATCACTGGTGCTTCCTGCTTCAGTTTTTGCTTATAAGCAGGAATCAGGAGGATAGAGTTATGGTCAGATTTGCCAAATGGAGGGCGAGGGAGAGCTTTGTATGCGTCTCTGTGTGTGGAGTAAAGGTGGTCTAGAGTTTTTTTCCCTCTGGTTGCACATTTAACATGCTGGTAGAAATTAGGTAGAACGGATTTAAGTTTCCCTGCATTAAAGTCCCCGGCCACTAGGAGCGCTGCATCTGGATGAGCGTTTTCCTGTTGATTAATGGCCTTGTACAACTCATTCAGTGCAATCTTAATGCCAGCATTGGTTTGTGGTGGTAAATAGACAGCTATGAAAAATATAGATGAAAACTCTCTTGGTAAATAGTGTGGTCTACAGCTTATCATAAGATACTCTACCTCAGGCGAGCAAAACCTCGAGACTTCCTTAGTATTTGATTTTGTGCACCAGCTGTTGTTTACAAATATACACAGACCGCCACCCCTTGTCTTACCAGAGTCAGCCGTTCTGTCCTGCCGATGTAGCGTATAGCCTGCTAGCTGAATGTTATCATTGTTGTCGTTCAGCCACGACTCCGTGAAACATAAGATATTACAGTTTTTAATGTCCCGTTGGTAGGATAACCGTAATCTTAAATCGTCAATTTTATTCTCAAAAGATTGAACTTTGGCTAATAGGATTGATGGAAGAGGCCGTTTACTCGCTCGCCGTCGGATCCTTACAAGGCACCCGGATCTGCGTCCGCGATATCTCCGTCTCTTCCTCACGCGAATGACGGGGATTTGGGCCTTGTCGGGTGTCTGTATGATATCCTTCGCGGCCGCCTCGTTGAAGAAAAAATCTTCGTCCAATGCGAGGTGAGTAATCGCTGTCCTGATATCCAGAAGCTCTTTTTGGTTATAAGAGACGATGGCAGAAACATTATGTACAAAATAAATTACAAATAACGCGGAAAAACACACATAATAGTACAATTGGTTAGAGGGTTGGTTAGAGGGCTGTAAAACGGCAGCCATCTTCTCCGGCGCTGTTCAAGTGACATTTTTGAGACTGCACTTGAAGAAACTTTCAAAGTTCTTGACATTTTTCAGATTGACTGACCTTCATGTCTTAAAGTAATGATGGACTGTCGTTTCTTTTTGCTTATTTGAGCTGTTTTTGCCATAATATGGACTTGGTCTTTTACCAAATAGGGCTATCTTCTGTGTACCACCCCTACTTTGTCACAACACAACTGATTGGCTCAAACGCATTAACTTTTAACAAGGCACACCTGTTAATTGAAATGCATTCCAAGTGACTACCTCATGAAGCTGGTTGAGAGAATGCCAAGAGTGTGCAAAGCTGTCAAGGCAAAGGGTGGCTACTTTGAAGAATCTGAAATATAAAATATATTTTGATTAGGTTAACACTTCTTTTGGTTACTACATGATTCCATATGCGTTATTTCATAGTTTTGATGTCTTCACTATTATTCTACAATGTAGAAAATAGTACAAATAAAGAAAACCCTGGAATGAGTAGGTGTGTCCAAACCTTTGACTGGCACTGTATGTTAGCAGTACAGTATTACAAAGGAGTAGTGTTTTATTAAGCCACCTTGTTATATGTTAGCAGTACAGTATTACAAAGGAGTAGTGTTTTATTAAGCCACCTTGGTATATGTTAGCAGTACAGTATTACAAAGGAGTAGTGTTTTATTAAACCACCTTGTTATATGTTAGCAGTACAGTATTACAAAGGAGTAGTGTTTTATTAAGCCACCTTGGTATATGTTAGCAGTACAGTATTACAAAGGAGAAGGGTTTTATTAAGCCACCTTGGTATATGTTAGCAGTAGCAGTGAAAAGGAAGGGTGCAGTAAATCAAGACTGGGAAAGACATTTAGATTCATTTAGGAAATTAAAAAAGGTTTACTGAGTGAAACCAAAAGAGCAGTTTGTAACGGTGTTCCGTCTCACCCTAGATACTACGCTGATTGGATAAGTCCCTACATCTATAAGTTACACCATGTATCATCAGCATGTGTACTATACTGTACATCCTCAGGTTAGTGCATTACCGCCATGACGTTCTGGACTGAGAATAAAAATACCTGATTATATTCTGTTAAATCATATTATACATATCACACAATGAGATAAATAAATCATACTATGTGCAACATTAAATACGTAGAAATAAAATAGAATGAAGTGATAAATGAAGGGTATATGATAGAAAATAGGCAGCTAAGAGGAAGTGCAAGTGATTTCAGAAAATACACGACTTCTAGAAAGGAAAATGACCTTAAAAAGAGTCAACCTGAAGATGTCCTTCATTACAAAATCGATTCATTCATTTCCCTGTAGCATAAAGAGCAGCGTCTGACTTCCTTGCTGTCATACAGAGAGAAATCAACTCATTTCTCCGTCGTCTCTTGATGATGAGATGGTCACTCTCTTTCACTGATGATCTGAGACAGAGGTCAACAGGTTCAGATTTACGACCGAAGTTAATCAACAAGTACCTTTTACATGACAGCCACCATAATCAACCTCAAACGAATGGGAATCACTATCCATAGGGCATGGCTGACCAGCGTAGGACCTGAACTTGCTAGGTTTGCCTTCGTGCACACCTTGCTATTTGGGCACACACCTGTGATAAACAACATATTCCCCCCATCACCCCCGAAAATTGATCCAGAACCCTGCTGATGAATAAATCTAAAAATGGAGACCTGCTGTCCCAATAGCTATGTTGGCCATGGTTTGGAGCAGCCCTACCAATCATATATTCCCTGTTTGTAGTCATCAGACGTAGGGCTGGGCCTTATATCGTACGGATGGATCCACATACAGGTATGGATTTTTACAATACCGTCTCTAATGATTTGTTTATACAGTGCTAAATAAATAAACAAGTTATACAAAATTGGACTACTTCCCTGTCAGTTTTGGTTGAGTATAAACCAATCAGAATGGAGAAAGCCCATTAAAACCCAAATGAAGAAAGCCCATTAAAACCAGAATGGAGAAAGTTCATTAAAACCAGAATGGAGAAAGCCCATTAAAACCAGAATGGAGAAAGCCCATTAAAACCAGAATGGAGAAAGCCCATTAAAACCAGAATGGAGAAAGCCCATTAAAACCAGAATGGAGAAAGCCCATTAAAACCCAAATGAAGAAAGCCCATTAAAACCAGAATGGAGAAAGTTCATTAAAACCAGAATGGAGAAAGCCCATTAAAACCAGAATGGAGAAAGCCCATTAAAACCAGAATGGAGAAAGTTCATTAAAACCAGAATGGAGAAAGACCATTAAAACCAGAATGGAGAAAGCCCATTAAAACCAGAATGGAGAAAGCCCATTAAAACCAGAATGGAGAAAGCCCATTAAAACCAGAATGGAGAAAGCCCATTAAAACCAGAATGGAGAAAGCCCATTAAAACCATGTAGAATTCATTTGTAGCCATCCTAGGGTCCTGCTCTACTCATCAGGGGTTGGAACCGATCGTTTCGTTCTGAACCATTATTTTTTTCGTTCCGTTCCACTGTTCCAACCAGCAAAATGAAGTTCTGAACTGGTTCGAACCCCAAACAAAGTACTGGTTTATGTTCTTCCATTCTTTTCCTTTTTCTACCTGTGAAATCAACCGTTTTTTTACATTTGGCTCATTAAATGACTCCACCAATCAGTGGGGATAGAGCAGGCAAGCTTGTTGTTTCCATGAGTGATGGACAGACAAGTGTAGCGTATGGCGCAAGACGCAACTATACAAAAATGCCTGGAACGTAAAATGACGTTATTAACCGGTTCCCATGCTTTTAAAAATAACGGTTCTGTTCCGTAACAGTATGGATCACTTTCATTCCCGGTTCCGTTTCTGTTCCTTGAAAATTTTCATTATTTTCCCGGTGTTCTGTTTCCTGAACCGGTTCCAACCCCTGCTACTCATAAAACATATTTAAAACGTATATTATTCAGAAACTTTAAAATACCGCTATACCGTCAACAATAAGACAAATATTGTGATGTACTTTGGTCATATCGCCCCCCAGCCCTAATCAGACGGACGGGCAGCTGGCTGTGGGTTCTCACCGGGTGGGAGGAGATCTCTGGCCTGTACAGCTTCCACTTGGACTTCATGGGTCTAAAGCTCATGGAGGACCCCCCTTCCGTCTCTGGGGATTTCCTGCTCACCAATCCCATTATCTTTTTAGCTGCAGAGAAAAAGAGGGACGTAAGGGCTTTTAAAAAGCTGAGCAGCATAAAGCCAATCAAAAGTTAAAGTCAGAGCAAGCCATTACTGTAGGCTAGAAAAAAACTAGCCTGGGTGCCAGTCTGTTTCCGCGCGCTTGCAACTCCTTATGGAATTGCCATGCTTGACGAGGACAATGGAGTAGGAAAAAGGACAAACTGATCTGGGACCAGGCTACAGAAAACTGCCCTGGTGGCAGAGTCACTGGACAGCAGCCAAGGACTAGCTGTGGACAGAGAGAGACCGGACAGCAGCCATGGACTAGCTGTGGACAGAGAGAGACCGGACAGCAGCCATGGACTGAGAGAGACCGGACAGCAGCCATGGACTAGCTGTGGACAGAGAGAGACCGGACAGCAGCCATGGACTAGCTGTGGACTGAGAGAGACCGGACAGCAGCCATGGACTAGCTGTGGACAGAGAGAGACCGGACAGCAGCCATGGACTAGCTGTGGACAGAGAGAGACCGGACAGCAGCCATGGACTAGCTGTGGACAGAGAGAGACCGGACAGCAGCCATGGACTAGCTGTGGACAGAGAGAGACCGGACAGCAGCCATGGACTAGCTGTGGACAGAGAAAGACCGGACAACAGCCATGGACTAGATGTGGACTGAGAGAGACCGGACAGCAGCCATGGACTAGCTGTGGACTGAGAGAAACCGGACAGCAGCCATGGACTAGCTGTGGACTGAGAGAGACCGGACAGCAGCCATGGACTAGCTGTGGACTGAGAGAGACCGGACAGCAGCCATGGACTAGCTGTGGACTGAGAGAGACCGGACAGCAGCCATGGACTAGCTGTGGACTGAGAGAGACCGGACAGCAGCCATGGACTAGCTGTGGACTGAGAGAGACCGGACAGCAGCCATGGACTAGCTGTGGACTGAGAGAGACCGGACAGCAGCCATGGACTAGCTGTGGACTGAGAGAGACCGGACAGCAGCCATGGACTAGCTGTGGACAGAGAGAGACCGGACAGCAGCCATGGACTAGCTGTGGACAGAGAGAGACCGGACAGCAGCCATGGACTGAGAGAGACCGGACAGCGGCCATGGACTAGCTGTGGACAGAGAGAGACCGGACAGCAGCCATGGACTGAGAGAGACCGGACAGCAGCCATGGACTAGCTGTGGACTGAGAGAGACCGGACAGCAGCCATGGACTAGCTGTGGACAGAGAGAGACCGGACAGCAGCCATTGACTAGCTGTGGACAGAGAGAGACCGGACAGCAGCCATGGACTAGTTGTGGACAGAGAGAGACCGGACAGCAGCCATGGACTGAGAGAGACCGGACAGCAGCCATGGACTAGCTGTGGACTGAGAGAGAACGGACAGCAGCCATGGACTAGCTGTGGACTGAGAGAGACCGGACAGCAGCCAAGGACTAGCTGTGGACAGAGAGAGACCGGACAGCAGCCATGGACTGAGAGAGACCGGACAGCAGCCATGGACTAGCTGTGGACAGAGAGAGACCAGACAGCAGCCATGGACTAGCTGTGGACAGAGAGAGACCGGACAGCAGCCATGGACTGAGAGAGACCGGACAGCAGCCATGGACTAGCTGTGGACTGAGAGAGACCGGACAGCAGCCATGGACTAGCTGTGGACTGAGAGAGACCGGACAGCAGCCATGGACTAGCTGTGGACTGAGAGAGACCGGACTGCAGCCAAGGACTAGCTGTGGACAGAGAGAGACCGGACAGCAGCCATGGACTAGCTGTGGACAGAGAGAGACCGGACAGCAGCCATGGACTGAGAGAGACCGGACAGCAGCCATGGACTAGCTGTGGACAGAGAGAGACCGGACAGCAGCCATGGACTGAGAGAGACCGGACAGCAGCCATGGACTAGCTGTGGACAGAGAGAGACCGGACAGCAGCCATGGACTAAGAGAGACCGGACAGCAGCCATGGACTAGCTGTGGACTGAGAGAGAACGGACAGCAGCCATGGACTAGCTGTGGACTGAGAGAGACCGGACAGCAGCCAAGGACTAGCTGTGGACTGAGAGAGACCGGACAGCAGCCATGGACTAGCTGTGGACAGAGAGAGACCGGACAGCAGCCATGGACTGAGAGAGACCGGACAGCAGCCATGGACTAGCTGTGGACAGAGAGAGACCGGACAGCAGCCATGGACTGAGAGAGACCGGACAGCAGCCATGGACTAGCTGTGGACTGAGAGAGAACGGACAGCAGCCATGGACTAGCTGTGGACTGAGAGAGACCGGACAGCAGCCAAGGACTAGCTGTGGACTGAGAGAGACCCGACAGCAGCCATGGACTAGCTGTGGACAGAGAGAGACCGGACAGCAGCCATGGACTAGCTGTGGACAGAGAGAGACCGGACAGCAGCCATGGACTAGCTGTGGACAGAGAGAGACCGGACAGCAGCCATGGACTGAGAGAGACCGGACAGCAGCCATGGACTAGCTGTGGACTGAGAGAGAACGGACAGCAGCCAAGGACTAGCTGTGGACAGAGAGAGACCGGAGAGCAGCCATGGACTGAGAGAGACCGGACAGCAGCCATGGACTAGCTGTGGACAGAGAGAGTCCGGACAGCAGCCATGGACTGAGAGAGACCGGACAGCAGCCATGGACTAGCTGTGGACAGAGAGAGACCGGACAGCAGCCATGGACTGAGAGAGACCGGACAGCAGCCATGGACTAGCTGTGGACTGAGAGAGAACGGACAGCAGCCATGGACTAGCTGTGGACTGAGAGAGACCGGACAGCAGCCAAGGACTAGCTGTGGACTGAGAGAGACCGGACAGCAGCCATGGACTAGCTGTGGACAGAGAGAGACCGGACAGCAGCCATGGACTAGCTGTGGACAGAGAGAGACCAGACAGCAGCCATGGACTAGCTGTGGACAGAGAGAGACCGGACAGCAGCCATGGACTGAGAGAGACCGGACAGCAGCCATGCACTAGCTGTGGACAGAGAGAGACCGGACAGCAGCCATGGACTAGCTGTGGACAGAGAGAGACCGGACAGCAGCCATGGACTGAGAGAGACCGGACAGCAGCCATGGACTAGCTGTGGACTGAGAGAGACCGGACAGCAGCCATGGACTAGCTGTGGACTGAGAGAGACCGGACAGCAGCCATGGACTAGCTGTGGACTGAGAGAGACCGGACAGCAGCCATGGACTAGCTGTGGACTGAGAGAGACCGGACAGCAGCCATGGACTAGGTGTGGACTGAGAGAGACCGGACAGCAGCCAAGGACTAGCTGTGGACAGAGAGAGACCGGACAGCAACCATGGACTAGCTGTGGACAGAGAGAGACCGGACAGCAGCCATGGACTGAGAGAGACCGGACAGCAGCCATGGACTAGCTGTGGACAGAGAGAGACCGGACAGCAGCCATGGACTAGCTGTGGACAGAGAGAGACCGGACAGCAGCCATGGACTGACAGAGACCGGACAGCAGCCATGGACTGAGAGAGACCGGACAGCAGCCATGGACTAGCTGTGGACAGAGAGAACGGACAGCAGCCATGGACTAGCTGTGGACTGAGAGAGACCGGACAGCAGCCATGGACTGAGAGAGACCGGACAGCAGCCATGGACTAGCTGTGGACTGAGAGAGACCGGACAGCAGCCATGGACTAGCTGTGGACTGAGAGAGACCGGACAGCAGCCATGGACTAGCTGTGGACAGAGAGACCGGACAGCAGCCATGGACTAGCTGTGGACAGAGAGAGACCGGACAGCAGCCATGGACTAGCTGTGGACAGAGAGAGACCGGACAGCAGCCATGGACTGAGAGAGACCGGACAGCAGCCATGGACTAGCTGTGGACAGAGAGAGACCGGACAGCAGCCATGGACTGAGAGAGACCGGACAGCAGCCATGGACTAGCTGTGGACTGAGAGAGACCGGACAGCAGCCATGGACTAGCTGTGGACAGAGAGAGACCGGACAGCAGCCATGGACTAGCTGTGGACAGAGAGAGACCGGACAGCAGCCATGGACTAGCTGTGGACAGAGAGAGACCGGACAGCAGCCATGGACTGAGAGAGACCGGACAGCAGCCATGGACTAGCTGTGGACTGAGAGAGAACGGACAGCAGCCATGGACTAGCTGTGGACTGAGAGAGACCGGACAGCAGCCAAGGACTAGCTGTGGACAGAGAGAGACCGGACAGCAGCCATGGACTGAGAGAGACCGGACAGCAGCCATGGACTAGCTGTGGACAGAGAGAGACCGGACAGCAGCCATGGACTAGCTGTGGACAGAGAGAGACCGGACAGCAGCCATGGACTGAGAGAGACCGGACAGCAGCCATGGACTAGCTGTGGACTGAGAGAGACCGGACAGCAGCCATGGACTAGCTGTGGACTGAGAGAGACCGGACAGCAGCCATGGACTAGCTGTGGACTGAGAGAGACCGGACAGCAGCCAAGGACTAGCTGTGGACAGAGAGAGACCGGACAGCAGCCATGGACTAGCTGTGGACAGAGAGAGACCGGACAGCAGCCATGGACTGAGAGAGACCGGACAGCAGCCATGGACTAGCTGTGGACAGAGAGAGACCGGACAGCAGCCATGGACTGAGAGAGACCGGACAGCAGCCATGGACTAGCTGTGGACAGAGAGAGACCGGACAGCAGCCATGGACTGAGAGAGACCGGACAGCAGCCATGGACTAGCTGTGGACTGAGAGAGAACGGACAGCAGCCATGGACTAGCTGTGGACTGAGAGAGACCGGACAGCAGCCAAGGACTAGCTGTGGACTGAGAGAGACCGGACAGCAGCCATGGACTAGCTGTGGACAGAGAGAGACCGGACAGCAGCCATGGACTGAGAGAGACCGGACAGCAGCCATGGACTAGCTGTGGACAGAGAGAGACCGGACAGCAGCCATGGACTGAGAGAGACCGGACAGCAGCCATGGACTAGCTGTGGACAGAGAGAGACCGGACAGCAGCCATGGACTGAGAGAGACCGGACAGCAGCCATGGACTAGCTGTGGACAGAGAGAGACCGGACAGCAGCCATGGACTGAGAGAGACCGGACAGCAGCCATGGACTAGCTGTGGACTGAGAGAGAACGGACAGCAGCCATGGACTAGCTGTGGACTGAGAGAGACCGGACAGCAGCCAAGGACTAGCTGTGGACTGAGAGAGACCGGACAGCAGCCATGGACTAGCTGTGGACAGAGAGAGACCGGACAGCAGCCATGGACTGAGAGAGACCGGACAGCAGCCATGGACTAGCTGTGGACAGAGAGAGACCGGACAGCAGCTATGGACTGAGAGAGACCGGACAGCAGCCATGGACTAGCTGTGGACTGAGAGAGAACGGACAGCAGCCATGGACTAGCTGTGGACTGAGAGAGACCGGACAGCAGCCAAGGACTAGCTGTGGACTGAGAGAGACTGGACAGCAGCCATGGACTAGCTGTGGACAGAGAGAGACCGGACAGCAGCCATGGACTAGCTGTGGACAGAGAGAGACCGGACAGCAGCCATGGACTAGCTGTGGACAGAGAGAGACCGGACAGCAGCCATGGACTGAGAGAGACCGGACAGCAGCCATGGACTAGCTGTGGACTGAGAGAGAACGGACAGCAGCCAAGGACTAGCTGTGGACAGAGAGAGACCGGAGAGCAGCCATGGACTGAGAGAGACCGGACAGCAGCCATGGACTAGCTGTGGACTGAGAGAGACCGGACAGCAGCCATGGACTAGCTGTGGACAGAGAGAGACCGGACAGCAGCCATGGACTGAGAGAGACCGGACAGCAGCCAAGGACTAGCTGTGGACAGAGAGAGACCGGACAGCAGCCATGGACTAGCTGTAGACAGAGAGAGACCGGACAGCAGCCATGGACTGAGAGAGACCGGACAGCAGCCATGGACTAGCTGTGGACAGAGAGAGACCGGACAGCAGCCATGGACTGAGAGAGACCGGACAGCAGCCATGGACTAGCTGTGGACTGAGAGAGAACGGACAGCAGCCATGGACTAGCTGTGGACTGAGAGAGACCGGACAGCAGCCATGGACTGAGAGAGACCGGACAGCAGCCATGGACTAGCTGTGGACTGAGAGAGAACGGACAGCAGCCATGGACTAGCTGTGGACTGAGAGAGACCGGACAGCAGCCAAGGACTAGCTGTGGACTGAGAGAGACCGGACAGCAGCCATGGACTAGCTGTGGACAGAGAGAGACCGGACAGCAGCCATGGACTAGCTGTGGACAGAGAGAGACCAGACAGCAGCCATGGACTAGCTGTGGACAGAGAGAGACCGGACAGCAGCCATGGACTGAGAGAGACCGGACAGCAGCCATGGACTAGCTGTGGACAGAGAGAGACCGGACAGCAGCCATGGACTAGCTGTGGACAGAGAGAGACCGGACAGCAGCCATGGACTGAGAGAGACCGGACAGCAGCCATGGACTAGCTGTGGACTGAGAGAGACCGGACAGCAGCCATGGACTAGCTGTGGACTGAGAGAGACCGGACAGCAGCCATGGACTAGCTGTGGACTGAGAGAGACCGGACAGCAGCCATGGACTAGCTGTGGACTGAGAGAGACCGGACAGCAGCCATGGACTAGCTGTGGACTGAGAGAGACCGGACAGCAGCCAAGGACTAGCTGTGGACAGTGAGAGACCGGACAGCAGCCATGGACTAGCTGTGGACAGAGAGAGACCGGACAGCAGCCATGGACTGAGAGAGACCGGACAGCAGCCATGGACTAGCTGTGGACAGAGAGAGACCGGACAGCAGCCATGGACTGAGAGAGACCGGACAGCAGCCATGGACTAGCTGTGGACAGAGAGAGACCGGACAGCAGCCATGGACTGAGAGAGACCGGACAGCAGCCATGGACTAGCTGTGGACTGAGAGAGAACGGACAGCAGCCATGGACTAGCTGTGGACTGAGAGAGACCGGACAGCAGCCAAGGACTAGCTGTGGACTGAGAGAGACCGGACAGCAGCCATGGATTAGCTGTGGACTGAGAGAGACCGGACAGCAGCCATGGACTGAGAGAGACCGGACAGCAGCCATGGACTAGCTGTGGACTGAGAGAGAATGGACAGCAGCCATGGACTAGCTGTGGACAGAGAGAGACCGGACAGCAGCCATGGACTAGCTGTGGACAGAGAGAGACCGGACAGCAGCCATGGACTGAGAGAGACCGGACAGCATCCATGGACTAGCTGTGGACTGAGAGAGAACGGACAGCAGCCATGGACTAGCTGTGGACAGAGAGAGACCGGACAGCAGCCATGGACTGAGAGAGACCGGACAGCAGCCATGGACTGAGAGAGACCGGACAGCAGCCATGGACTAGCTGTGGACAGAGAGAGACCGGACAGCAGCCATGGACTTAGCTGTGGACAGACAGAGACCGGACAGCAGCCATGGACTGAGAGAGACCGGACAGCAGCCATGGACTAGCTGTGGACTGAGAGAGAACGGACAGCAGCCATGGACTAGCTGTGGACTGAGAGAGACCGGACAGCAGCCAAGGACTAGCTGTGGACTGAGAGAGACCGGACAGCAGCCATGGATTAGCTGTGGACTGAGAGAGACCGGACAGCAGCCATGGACTGAGAGAGACCGGACAGCAGCCATGGACTAGCTGTGGACTGAGAGAGACCGGACAGCAGCCATGGACTGAGAGAGACCGGACAGCAGCCATGGACTATCTGTGGACAGACAGACCGGACAGCAGCCATGGACTAGCTGTGGACAGAGAGAGATCGGACAGCAGCCATGGACTAGCTGTGGACAGAGAGACCGGACAGCAGCCATGGACTGAGAGAGACCGGACAGCAGCCATGGACTAGCTGTGGACTGAGAGAGACCGGACAGCAGCCATGGACTAGCTGTGGACAGAGAGAGACCGGACAGCAGCCATGGACTAGCTGTGGACAGAGAGAGACCGGACAGCAGCCATGGACTAGCTGTGGACTGAGAGAGACCGGACAGCAGCCATGGACTAGCTGTGGACTGAGAGAGACCGGACAGCAGCCATGGACTAGCTGTGGACAGAGAGTGTGTTTTGTGTCACTGCAGATGTGTGGTTTCTGTTTCTGTCTCTTTGATCTGATGATAATGACACAGTCTGCTCGGTGCTCTATACTCTGCATTGCCGTTCTTTGTGCGATAGAAAGTCATGCAGTCAGTGCAGAGTTGCACCAAGCCATTCCTTGCTACTGTTAGTGTCAACTCTTACCCTTGCTACCAAAGAATGTTGGGGAGCTCTGGAGGAAGTCTCCCGATCTTCCGCATCGTTCCTTCTTTCCTGCTCTGCAGGCTGGACTGGGAGTCTTGGGGCCTCATGGAGCCCTGGTCTTTACTGCCCCCGGCCGGAGACGGCTATAGATGGAGGAGAAACCATGACATAAGTAGTTCAATAAGTAATGGAAAGACTGTGAGATTATATACTTTATTGTCCCCGAGGGGAAATTTGACAGTGCTAGTGCTTCCACATGAATACATAGAATCAATTGAAACAAGGTGCATATGTCACCTTTATTTAACTAGGCAAGTCAGTTAAGAACAAATTCTTATTTACAATGACGGCCTACACCGGCCAAACCCGGACGACGCTGGGCCAATTGTGCGCCGTCCTATGGGACTCCCAATCACGGCCGGGTTGTGATACAGCCTGGAATCGAACCAGGGGGGTCTGTAGTGACGCCTCAAGCACTGAGATGCAGCGCCTTAGACCGCTGCTCCACTCGGTCTGTAGTGACGCCTCAAGCACTGAGATGCAGCGCCTTAGACCGCTGCGCCACTCGGTCTGTAGTGACGCCTCAAGCACTGAGATGCAGCGCCTTAGACCGCTGCGCCACTCGGAAGCCCAGCATAGAGTAGCATTGTCATCATACATCCCCCTCCCTACCCACACAAACGTGCATTAGTTCATGCCAGGCAAAGGCTGTGACTAGATGACACTTCCACATCATGACGGCCTACAGGCCAGGCTCCAGTCCTTTATCATTGTCCTCCCTGATGAGCCTCTGTGTCTCCCCTACCGTTTAACAGTTTTATTGACAGGGGGACAAAAAAAACACGTTTGTATCAGTTCAAACTAACATCTGCTCAAACATAAAAAAGCTGTGTCTCACCTCATCTTGCTGCACAGCCAGTTTAGGAGTCGGTCCGGTTCTGGGGTTTCTACGGGTCCCACGGTGCACGTAATCCTGAGAAAGACAAGCACAGAGGAGAGAGATATGAGACGAGGGAGAGAAATTAAAACCCCATGGTCTGGATTTAGTTTTCTGAATGTATAGATTTCAAAATATCAGTTGAAGAAATACAATTATGAAATGCCGGGGATCAGATAGGAGCTATGGATTTAGTTTTATGAATGTATAGATTGAGAGATCAATTGAATAAATAAAATGATGAAATGCCAAACGTTTCAAGAGTCCCATGCAATTGCAGGTTGAATACATCAGTAGGTTTCCAATTATTGATGTGGATTAACAATGTATGTTTCACAGCTCTAGCGTAGGCCATCCCTTACACAAATCTAGTCTGAAATGTTCAGCTCATGGCAAAATAAACCCTCAAGCTAAATGTGTACTCCAAAATAAAAGCATCTTCAATAACTTATCGGTAACATCTGTCCAACTCTGCACTTTGCTTTTACATAAGATGCTGTATTAAGCATGTTTCAAGTTCTGGAGTTTGTTTCTGTATTTTATAAGTTATAGTCTTCAATAATCAATGGGTATATATATATATATTATTATTTATAGAAATAACCACTGAACAGTAGGAAATACCCAGCGCTGAAACACTCCCGTCATTTAAAATCACAACCATTCCATATTGTCAGAGGACTTCCATAGCTTTGCCATTACGCCAACCGAGGTATTACCGACCAGACCAAAGTAATAGAACATAGAGCGGGGATGGCGATTGATGGGGTAACATGCATGATCACAAACATGCATGAAGAGGGGAGGAGTCCCTGAGATGGGAGGTCATGTGTTTCTCTCCGTTTAGCTTTACTGCACCACGCTTTCTTCTTCAAAAAGAAAGAGGTTTGTTATAAGCGGTGGGAAACAACGGAAAAACCTCTGAAGTAACAAGTAAAAGAAAAGTTAGCAAGAACAACCTGAGTTGTCTACACCGAGGGCTATATGTGTCAACCATGTACAAAGTAACTAACCAACCACAGACACTTATAAAATCTGACATTGCCATGATATTATATTGACACCTGAATTACATCAGGACTAAAACGCTACAAGGACGTGTCATGTTTTTTAAAAAATACTTCCAAGAGCACATTTAAATGTTTAGACTGGCTTAAGCCCGCGCTGAAGTCAACTTCTGGTGCTTCAGATGCATGTATCTTTAATACTAAAACCATTGCCCTGTTTATGTGTTTGTGAAAAATAATTAACCGTTTAAAAGATTTAGTGGCTGTTTTTTTTTTTACGCCTGGATCGCTGAAGGCAGAGCGAAAGCTGATAACACCCTCATAATTAAGTAAATAAAAAGTGTATTACTAAATAGAGAACATTGTGAAATATATATTTAATTTAACTGGATTTTCCTTTGTTGTCGTCTCTCAACATATCTTTCTTCACATCTCGTGTTCAACAAAACGTTTGGTATTTTATTCCCAGCAATGGGGAGTCAGAGACACAGACACAGGGGAATGGGATGTTTTTGTGTCCCAAAAAACAGAGTGGCTGAGTAACACTTAAAATAGGACTAGGAACATCAGAGCTCCCATGAACTCATATAACAGTGTTGCTAAGTAACACTAAAAATAGGACTAGGAACATCAGAGCTCCCATGAACTCATATAACAGTGTTGCTAAGTAACACTAAAAATAGGACTAGGAACATCAGAGCTCCCATGAACTCATATAACAGTGTTGCTAAGTAACACTAAAAATAGGACTAGGAATATCAGAGCTCCCATGAACTCATATAACAGTGTGGCTAAGTAACACTAAAAATAGGACTAGGAATATCAGAGCTCCCATGAACTCATATAACAGTGTTGCTAAGTAACACTAAAAATAGGACTAGGAACATCAGAGCTCCCATGAACTCATATAACAGTGTTGCTAAGTAACACTAAAAATAGGACTAGGAACATCAGAGCTCCCATGAACTCATATAACAGTGTTGCTAAGTAACACTAAAAATAGGACTAGGAATATCAGAGCTCCCATGAACTCATATAACAGTGTGGCTAAGTAACACTAAAAATAGGACTAGGAATATCAGAGCTCCCATGAACTCATATAACAGTGTGGCTATGTAACACTAAAAATAGGACTAGGAATATCAGAGCTCCCATGAACTCATATAACAGTGTTGCTAAGTAACACTAAAAATAGGACTAGGAACATCAGAGCTCCCATGAACTCATATAACAGTGTTGCTAAGTAACACTAAAAATAGGACTAGGAACATCAGCGCACCTATGGACTCACCTGCTGTGCTGTGTGGGCTTTAGTTAGTTACCATGTTGTTAAGTACAGGCCATGTTTAAAGACAGTGGACCAAACTCCTCTCTGCTGAGGCTGTGCCTCTGCCGTCAGCGCCATCTCTCACACACACTTTTCCCAAGTCCTCAGGTGAATCTCAACAGTATTTCCTTGTTTCTTTGTCTCCTTCTCATTGGACCAGAAGATGAGAAGGAAGTTCCTCCCCTTCTCAACCAATGCGTTTTGAGAGGGACGCGAAGAATCAAGTAAATAAAACAGAGATTCTCCCCCTCGTCTCTCTCTCCTCCCCCCTCTCTCCCATCGTCTCTACTCCCCCCTCTCCCTCTCCTCCCCCCTCTCTCCCATCGTCTCTACTCCCCCCTCTCCCTCTCCTCCCCCCTCTCTCCCATCGTCTCTACTCCCCCCTCTCCTCCCCCCTCTCTCCCATCGTCTCTACTCCCCCCTCTCCCTCTCCTCCCCCCTCTCTCCCATCGTCTCTACTCCCCCCTCTCCCTCTCCTCCCCCCTCTCTCCCGTCGTCTCTCCTCCCCTCTCTCTCTTTCCTACAACTGGGACAGTCAGCAGGGAAGTCATTAATGAAATTACTTTAGTCTTTAACTGCAGAGGTTTAACCCCATAAATACTCCTCCTATATGGAGGCAATACAGCACAATAGCCTTCACTCACTCCTAAGTCACTGCAGCAGAGACCCACCTCCTACGTCACTGCAGCAGAGACCCACCTCCTACGTCACTGCAGCAGAGACCCACCTCCTAAGTCACTGCAGCAGAGACCCACCTCCTAAGTCACTGCAGCAGAGACCCACCTCCTACGTCACTGCAGCAGAGACCCACCTCCTACGTCACTGCAGCAGAGACCCACCTCCTACGTCACTGCAGCAGAGACCCACCTCCTACGTCACTGCAGCAGAGACCCACCTCCTAAGTCACTGCAGCAGAGACCCACCTCCTAAGTCACTGCAGCAGAGACCCACCTCCTACGTCACTGCAGCAGAGACCCACCTCCTACGTCACTGCAGCAGAGACCCACCTCCTACGTCACTGCAGCAGAGACCCACCTCCTACGTCACTGCAGCAGAGACCCACCTCCTACGTCACTGCAGCAGAGACCCACCTCCTACGTCACTGCAGCAGAGACCCACCTCCTACGTCACTGCAGCAGAGACCCACCTCCTAGCTTTTCATTTCAACGCATAATGTAAGACGGGGCAGTAAATTAATATGTTCAACAACTTGTTCTTAAGTTGAACCTAATTAACACTTCATTACGGCTTATCTGAGGCAATGAAAACATTTTGCTTCTTGCTTGGTTTCTTACGCCATTGCAATTAGTTAGGTGGGTGACTGCTGACTTTAGACATGGGATAACAGAACTGTAGCAGTACTAGTGCTCTCTCCAAAAATGACTTGGATGACTGACAGGAGAGAGACCACCACCTGCATGGTAAGATGGACAGGGTCTGCATCTCGGTTGAGAGAAGGACCCTGGGACTGAGCCTCCAGTACGTCCCTCCCACACGGTCTACCTTGTCAATCTCAGCGCTCTTCCTCTTGCGTGGGATTTAGACGTTGACCACGCCCTCTGCCTGGCGTTTCAGGGCCATCCTGTCGGGCTGCAGCGGGCTGAAGGAGATCTCAGGCTTGGGGAAGCGTCTGGTCCTGCCTCCCTCCGTTGAGATCTGAGGAGTCTAGCACCGATGGGTAGTCCCCAGACCCCAGTATTGACAGTGAGGGTGAGTGTGGGTTAACCTACAGAGAGTGCCTAATTTTACATTTACATTTACGTCATTTAGCAGATGCTCTTATCCAGAGCCACTTACAGTTAGTGAGTGCATACATTATTTTATTTTTCATACTGGCCCCCCGTGGGAATTGAACCCACAACCCTGGCATTGCAAACGCCATGCTCTACCAACTGAGCTACATCCCTGCCGGCCATTCCCTCCCCTACCCTGGACGACGCAGGGCCAATTATGCGCCGCCCCATGGGTCTCCCGGTCGCGGCCGGCTACGACAGAGCCTGGATTCGAACCAGGATCTCTAGTGGCACAGCTAGCACTGCGATGCAGTGCCTTAGACCACTGCGCCACTCGGGAGGCTAATCAGTTGGAACCATGCAGCGCGGTCTTCTGACAGATGGCATCATTCTAACGCGTTGCCAGGAGCCATCTGGGCTGCAAATCGCTGAACTCATCTTTAAAAAAAACAAGATTTTCTCTTCATCCGCGTGAAAATAGTTCTTAAAAATCACTGCGCTCTCCCATGACTACCGTAGCTATGGAACTCGTGATGGGCATTCCGAGTCTTTTCAGTGAGTCTGATAATTTTGCTCCATTCACCTAAAAGAGCTGTTCATTTGGCTCAGCTCCCAAACGGCTCTTTGTTCAGTAGTGCTTAAAATTGACCTAAAACCATGACAAAATTGTCAATCTCTAATTTAAAGGCAAAAACATTGCCTACCATTATGTCAGATCGTGAAATGAGAGTTCAAATACATTTTTACCTGACAAAATAATTAAGATAGTCTGCCAAAAATAAATGTACATTAATTTTTACTCACTGCAAAAATAAGCGTGGACCAGAATGAAGCTCTCTCCCCACTATCTAAGCCGACCCTAGGCAGTGACTCCCAACAAATCACGAGGCAGACATGCCAGAACGTCGCAACTCGAAACCAAGGTTTGCAGGCCAAGATTTTAGCGAAGATAATCTCAGTGATCATCTTGATAGCTATTATTTTGTGTCTGGGGGATGTGGGCAACAGACGTAGGAAAGGATGTACGGACTCTATGCCAAACTGACGTTCTGTTACGTACAGGCATGTAACACTGGAAGACTGGAACATTGTGGGAGGACACCCGGATGTCTAGAGAGATTAGGCATGTACAGTGAGGGGAAAAAGTATTTGATCCGCTGCTGATTTTGTACGTTTGCCCACTGACAAAGACATGATCAGTCTATAATTTTAATGGTAGGTTTATTTGAACAGTGAGAGACAGAATAACAACAAAAAAATCCAGAAAAACGCATGTCAAAAATGTTATAAATTGATTTGCATTTTAATGAGGAAAATAAGTATTTGACCCCTCTGCAAAACATGACTTAGTACTTGGTGGCAAAACCCTTGTTGGCAATCACAGAGGTCAGACGTTTCTTGTAGTTGGCCACCAGGTTTGCACACATCTCAGGAGGGATTTTGTCCCACTCCTCTTTGCAGATCTTCTCAAAGTCATTAAGGTTTCGAGGCTGACGTTTGGCAACTCGAACCTTCAGCTCCCTCCACAGATTTTCTATGGGATTAAGGTCTGGAGACTGGCTAGGCCACTCCAGGACCTTAATGCGCCTCTTCTTCAGCCACTCCTTTGTTGCCTTGGCCGTGTGTTTTGGGTCATTGTCATGCTGGAATACCCATCCACGACCCATTTTCAATGCCCTGGCTGAGGGAAGGAGGTTCTCACCCAAGATTTGATGGTACATGGCCCCGTCCATCGTCCCTTTGATGCGGTGAAGTTGTCCTGTCCCCTTAGCAGAAAAACACCCCCAAAGCATAATGTTTCCACCTCCATGTTTGATGGTGGGGATGGTGTTCTTGGGGTCATAGGCAGCATTCCTCCTCCTCCAAACACGGCGAGTTGAGTTGATGCCAAAGAGTTCGATTTTGGTCTCATCTGACCACAACACTTTCACCCAGTTCTCCTCTGTTTCATTCAGATGTTCATTGGCAAACTTCAGACGGGCCTGTATATGTGCTTTCTTGAGCAGGGGGACCTTGCGGGCGCTGCAGGATTTCAGTCCTTCACGGCATAGTGTGTTACCAATTGTTTTCTTGGTGACTATGGTCCCAGCTGCCTTGAGATCATTGACAAGATCCTCCCGTGTAGTTCTGGGCTGATTCCTCACCTTTCTCATGTTCATTGCAACTCCACGAGGTGAGGTCTTGTATGGAACCCCAGGCCGAGGGAGATTGACAGTTCTTTTGTGTTTCTTCCATTTGCGAATAATCGCACCAACTGTTGTCACCTTCTCACCAAGCTGCTTGGCGATGGTCTTGTAGCCCATTCCAGCCTTGTGTAGGTCTACAATCTTGTCCCTGACATCCTTGGAGAGCTCTTTGGTCTTGGCCATGGTGGAGAGTTTGGAATCTGATTGATTGATTGCTTCTGTGGACAGGTGTCTTTTATACAGGTAACAAACTGAGATTAAGAGCACTCCCTTTAAGAGTGTGCTCCTAATCTCAGCTCGTTACCTGTATAAAAGACACCTGGGAGCCAGAAATCTTTCTGATTGAGAGGGGGGTCAAATACTTATTTCCCTCATTAAAATGCAAATCAATTTATAAGATTTTTGACATGCATTTTTCTGCATTTTTGTTGTTGTTATTCTGTCTCTCACTGTTCAAATAAACCTACCATTAAAAATTATAGACTGATCATTTCTTTGTCAGTGGGCAAACGTACAAAATCAGCGGGGGATCAAATACTTTTTTCCCCCCTCACTGTAACGCCGGAAGACTGGAACATTGTGGGAGGACACCCGGATGTCTAGAGAGATGACCTGACTGGTCCTCTTCACAGTCTTTACTCCATGTCCTAGTTGACGGTTGTCATGGAGAGTCCTTTTGGAGGGCACTCCTCTGCTTTAGTCTGTGAGAGATATCATGGACAACATCCATTGTATTAACAAGACCAACATACAACATATGGATGGGGGATTGAATAAAAAGTTATATTTTTTGATCATGTGTACTGCACTGCTGAGGAGAGTTTGCAAGTAAGCATTTCACTGTACCGTTTACACCCTGTATCCAGGGCACGAAACCAATCAACTTTTTTATTTTATTTGTTATGACGGAGACTGCTCCCTCACCTGATTGGCTGTCTCTCTGTGTTTAGTAGGGTCTGTGACATTGCTGCTGGCTTTGGATGCAGCTTTCAGTTGTTCCTTCAGGTTAATAATCTCAGTGTCTCTCACAGACAGAAGGCCCTGCAGTTCATCTTCCTCCACCTGGCCATGGTCACTCTGGGGGGGGGGGGAGAACTTTCCGGACCAATTACGCTATCCATCCACGTGGTCCAAAGTTGTGTTCTCTATCATGCTACAGTACCACAAAAGGTCTATAAAGTGAACTGTGCCCCAATACAGAGTTTGTGTCAGTTTTTAATTTCAAAAGAATTGATAATAATAAATAATTTGTAGAGTGCATTTCAATGCGCGCAACATTTTTCCAATAATGATAAGTGCAAAATACAACTCTTTTAAATTGAAATGACCAACAACCCTTCATCCAATCTTAACCCAATTATTCCCACCGTAACGCCGGCGCGTCTTGGACTCCTGACCCCTTTTTAAAACAGCACGCTTTCTTGATCAAACCATTGGATTCCTCGATTTCTTCTGCATCTGTAAATACCAACCAAATAGTTTGTTTGATTAACTGGGCTGAGCTAGAGCGGTGTTAGTGAGATAAAGGCGGATTCCGAAGGGGCCCGGGGCCGGGTCTTTTTTACAAAAACAACTGTAGAGTCCGAATGGTTTGAGCTACAAACTATTAAAAGCTATCTGTGAAAGGCCGAGACTCTCACGAACACACACATAGAAGATCATAAGAAATCCCAGGACACAGTGTCTATACTGTAATAAACCTCACATAGTTGCTGTCAAAGACTCCAAACTCCACACAGTTGTCACTGACTAGTTGGATATCAGTGGAGGCGGCTGAGGGAAGGTCGGCTCATAATAATAGCTGGAATAGAGTGAATTGAATGGCATCACCGTCCTGTGTTGGATATTTATTTCCCAGTGAGCAAACTACTTCTGTACTTACAGCATTCATTTAAATTCATTTTAAAATCCGTTTATTTTGCTTTGACGGCCCTTATTCTTTTCACTTATTCTTTTCAATGACATTTTTCAATATTAAACACATGAATGCAACTCTTTATGTCAAATCGTTATGTGTTCTACTTGTAGCCCTGGTTGTCCTGAAAATAAAATGATAAATGACAGACAGGTAAATGAAAAGCCAATTTTTGCTGGGGTTTTTGGGACTGAGAGAGTTAATAGCGCTCATTCCTATAGTTCCAAATGAAAATAGTCTGACAGTGCCAACCAACTAAAGAGTCAATCATGTGTGCTTGAACTGACCTCTGCTGGCTGAGACGTGGCATTGCAGCGGAGACTGGCTATCTGTTCATCCTTGTCTGCGATGCTGGAGAGGAGTTTGGTTAGCTGGACCTCCAGAGCTGCCACCAGGGTGTCCCTCCCCTTCCTCCACTACAGTAGGTCCATCCCCTTCCTCCACTACAGTAGGTCCCTCCCCTTCCTCCACTACAGTAGGTCCCTCCCCTTCCTCCGCTACAGTAGGTCCCTCCCCTTCCTCCGCTACAGTAGGTCCCTCCCCTTCCTCCGCTACAGTAGGTCCCTCCCCTTCCTCCACTACAGTAGGTCCCTCCCCTTCCTCCACTACAGTAGGTCCCTCCCCTTCCTCCACTTCAGTAGGTCCCTCCCCTTCCTCCACTACAGTAGGTCCCTCCCCTTCCTCCACTTCAGTAGGTCCCTCCCCTTCCTCCACTACAGTAGGTCCCTCCCCTTCCTCCACTTCAGTAGGTCCCTCCCCTTCCTCCACTACAGTAGGTCCCTCCCCTTCCTCCACTACAGTAGGTCCCTCCCCTTCCTCCACTACAGTAGGTCCCTCCCCTTCCTCCACTTCAGTAGGTCCCTCCCCTTCCTCCACTACAGTAGGTCCCTCCCCTTCCTCCACTTCAGTAGGTCCCTCCCCTTCCTCCACTACAGTAGGTCCCTCCCCTTCCTCCACTTCAGTAGGTCCCTCCCCTTCCTCCACTACAGTAGGTCCCTCCCCTTCCTCCACTACAGTAGGTCCCTCCCCTTCCTCCACTACAGTAGGTCCCTCCCTTCCTCCACTACAGTAGGTCCCTCCCCTTCCTCCACTTCAGTAGGTCCGGCTCCTTCCTCTACTACAGTAGGTCCCTCCCCTTCCTCCACTACAGTAGGTCCCTCCCCTTCCTTCACTACAGTAGGTCCCTCCCCTTCCTTCACTACAGTAGGTCCCTCCCCTTCCTCCACTACAGTAGGTCCCTCCCCTTCCTCCACTTCAGTAGGTCCGGCTCCTTCCTCCACTACAGTAGGTCCCTCCCCTTCCTCCACTACAGTAGGTCCCTCCCCTTCCTCCACTTCAGTAGGTCCCTCCCCTTCCTCCACTACAGTAGGTCCCTCCCCTTCCTCCACTTCAGTAGGTCCCTCCCCTTCCTCCACTACAGTAGGTCCCTCCCCTTCCTCCACTACAGTAGGTCCCTCCCCTTCCTCCACTTCAGTAGGTCCCTCCCCTTCCTCCACTACAGTAGGTCCCTCCCCTTCCTCCACTTCAGTAGGTCCCTCCCTTCCTCCACTACAGTAGGTCCCTCCCCTTCCTCCACTACAGTAGGTCCCTCCCCTTCCTCCACTACAGTAGGTCCCTCCCCTTCCTCCACTTCAGTAGGTCCGGCTCCTTCCTCCACTACAGTAGGTCCCTCCCCTTCCTCCACTACAGTAGGTCCCTCCCCTTCCTCCACTACAGTAGGTCCCTCCCCTTCATCCACTACAGTAGGTCCCTCCCCTTCCTCCACTTCAGTAGGTCCCTCCCCTTCCTCCACTACAGTAGGTCCCTCCCAATCCTCCACTTCAGTAGGTCCCTCCCCTTCCTCCACTTCAGTAGGTCCGGCTCCTTCCTCCACTTCAGTAGGTCCCTCCCCTTCCTCCACTTCAGTAGGTCCCTCCCCTTCCTCCACTACAGTAGGTCCCTCCCCTTCCTCCACTACAGTAGGTCCCTCCCCTTCCTCCACTTCAGTAGGTCCGGCTCCTTCCTCCACTTCAGTAGGTCCCTCCCCTTCCTCCACTTCAGTAGGTCCCTCCCCTTCCTCCACTACAGTAGGTCCCTCCCCTTCCTCCACTACAGTAGGTCCCTCCCCTTCCTCCACTTTAGTAGATCCCTCCCCTTCCTCCACTTCAGTAGGTCCCTCCCCTTCCTCCACTACAGTAGGTCCCTCCCCTTCCTCCACTACAGTAGGTCCCTCCCCTTCCTCCACTACAGTAGGTCCCTCCCCTTCCTCCACTTCAGTAGGTCCCTCCCTTCCTCCACTACAGTAGGTCCCTCCCCTTCCTCCACTTCAGTAGGTCCCTCCCCTTCCTCAACTACAGTAGGTCCCTCCCCTTCCTCCACTACAGTAGGTCCCTCCCCTTCCTCCACTTCAGTAGGTCCGGCTCCTTCCTCTACTACAGTAGGTCCCTCCCCTTCCTCCACTACAGTAGGTCCCTCCCCTTCCTCCACTACAGTAGGTCCCTCCCCTTCCTCCACTACAGTAGGTCCCTCCCCTTCCTCCACTTCAGTAGGTCCGGCTCCTTCCTCCACTACAGTAGGTCCCTCCCCTTCCTCCACTACAGTAGGTCCCTCCCCTTCCTCCACTTCAGTAGGTCCCTCCCCTTCCTCCACTACAGTAGGTCCCTCCCCTTCCTCCACTACAGTAGGTCCCTCCCCTTCCTCCACTTCAGTAGGTCCGGCTCCTTCCTCCACTTCAGTAGGTCCCTCCCCTTCCTCCACTACAGTAGGTCCCTCCCCTTCCTCCACTACAGTAGGTCCCTCCCCTTCCTCCACTACAGTAGGTCCCTCCCCTTCCTCCACTTCAGTAGGTCCGGCTCCTTCCTCCACTACAGTAGGTCCCTCCCCTTCCTCCACTACAGTAGGTCCCTCCCCTTCCTCCACTACAGTAGGTCCCTCCCCTTCCTCCACTACAGTAGGTCCCTCCCCTTCCTCCACTACAGTAGGTCCCTCCCCTTCCTCCACTTCAGTAGGTCCGGCTCCTTCCTCCACTACAGTAGGTCCCTCCCCTTCCTCCACTTCAGTAGGTCCCTCCCCTTCCTCCACTACAGTAGGTCCCTCCCCTTCCTCCACTACAGTAGGTCCCTCCCCTTCCTCCACTACAGTAGGTCCCTCCCTTTCCTCCACTTCAGTAGGTCCGGCTCCTTCCTCCACTACAGTAGGTCCCTCCCCTTCCTCCACTACAGTAGGTCCCTCCCCTTCCTCCACTTCAGTAGGTCCCTCCCCTTCCTCCACTACAGTAGGTCCCTCCCCTTCCTCCACTTCAGTAGGTCCCTCCCTTCCTCCACTACAGTAGGTCCCTCCCCTTCCTCCACTACAGTAGGTCCCTCCCCTTCCTCCACTACAGTAGGTCCCTCCCCTTCCTCCACTTCAGTAGGTCCCTCCCCTTCCTCCACTACAGTAGGTCCCTCCCCTTCCTCCACTTCAGTAGGTCCCTCCCCTTCCTCCACTTCAGTAGGTCCCTCCCCTTCCTCCACTACAGTAGGTCCCTCCCCTTCCTCCACTACAGTAGGTCCCTCCCCTTCCTCCACTTCAGTAGGTCCGGCTCCTTCCTCCACTACAGTAGGTCCCTCCCCTTCCTCCACTACAGTAGGTCCCTCCCCTTCCTCCACTACAGTAGGTCCCTCCCCTTCCTCCACTACAGTAGGTCCCTCCCCTTCCTCCACTTCAGTAGGTCCCTCCCTTCCTCCACTACAGTAGGTCCCTCCCCTTCCTCCACTACAGTAGGTCCCTCCCCTTCCTCCACTACAGTAGGTCCCTCCCCTTCCTCCACTTCAGTAGGTCCGGCTCCTTCCTCCACTACAGTAGGTCCCTCCCCTTCCTCCACTACAGTAGGTCCCTCCCCTTCCTCCACTACAGTAGGTCCCTCCCCTTCATCCACTACAGTAGGTCCCTCCCCTTCCTCCACTTCAGTAGGTCCCTCCCCTTCCTCCACTACAGTAGGTCCCTCCCAATCCTCCACTTCAGTAGGTCCCTCCCCTTCCTCCACTTCAGTAGGTCCGGCTCCTTCCTCCACTTCAGTAGGTCCCTCCCCTTCCTCCACTTCAGTAGGTCCCTCCCCTTCCTCCACTACAGTAGGTCCCTCCCCTTCCTCCACTACAGTAGGTCCCTCCCCTTCCTCCACTTTAGTAGATCCCTCCCCTTCCTCCACTACAGTAGGTCCCTCCCCTTCCTCCACTACAGTAGGTCCCTCCCCTTCCTCCACTTCAGTAGGTCCCTCCCCTTCCTCCACTACAGTAGGTCCCTCCCCTTCCTCCACTACAGTAGGTCCCTCCCCTTCCTCCACTACAGTAGGTCCCTCCCCTTCCTCCACTTCAGTAGGTCCCTCCCCTTCCTCCACTACAGTAGGTCCCTCCCCTTCCTCCACTTCAGTAGGTCCCTCCCTTCCTCCACTACAGTAGGTCCCTCCCCTTCCTCCACTACAGTAGGTCCCTCCCCTTCCTCCACTACAGTAGGTCCCTCCCCTTCCTCCACTTCAGTAGGTCCGGCTCCTTCCTCCACTACAGTAGGTCCCTCCCCTTCCTCCACTACAGTAGGTCCCTCCCCTTCCTCCACTACAGTAGGTCCCTCCCCTTCCTCCACTACAGTAGGTCCCTCCCCTTCCTCCACTTCAGTAGGTCCCTCCCTTCCTCCACTACAGTAGGTCCCTCCCCTTCCTCCACTACAGTAGGTCCCTCCCCTTCCTCCACTACAGTAGGTCCCTCCCCTTCCTCCACTTCAGTAGGTCCGGCTCCTTCCTCCACTACAGTAGGTCCCTCCCCTTCCTCCACTACAGTAGGTCCCTCCCCTTCCTCCACTACAGTAGGTCCCTCCCCTTCATCCACTACAGTAGGTCCCTCCCCTTCCTCCACTTCAGTAGGTCCCTCCCCTTCCTCCACTACAGTAGGTCCCTCCCAATCCTCCACTTCAGTAGGTCCCTCCCCTTCCTCCACTTCAGTAGGTCCGGCTCCTTCCTCCACTTCAGTAGGTCCCTCCCCTTCCTCCACTTCAGTAGGTCCCTCCCCTTCCTCCACTACAGTAGGTCCCTCCCCTTCCTCCACTACAGTAGGTCCCTCCCCTTCCTCCACTTTAGTAGATCCCTCCCCTTCCTCCACTTCAGTAGGTCCCTCCCCTTCCTCCACTACAGTAGGTCCCTCCCCTTCCTCCACTACAGTAGGTCCCTCCCCTTCCTCCACTTCAGTAGATCCCTCCCCTTCCTCCACTTCAGTAGGTCCGGCTCCTTCCTCCACTACAGTAGGTCCCTCCCCTTCCTCCACTACAGTAGGTCCCTCCCCTTCCTCCACTACAGTAGGTCCCTCCCCTTCCTCCACTACAGTAGGTCCCTCCCCTTCCTCCACTTCAGTAGATCCCTCCCCTTCCTCCACTACAGTAGGTCCCTCCCCTTCCTCCACTACAGTAGGTCCCTCCCCTTCCTCCACTACAGTAGGTCCCTCCCCTTCCTCCACTACAGTAGGTCCCTCCCCTTCCTCCACTTCAGTAGGTCCCTCCCTTCCTCCACTACAGTAGGTCCCTCCCCTTCCTCCACTACAGTAGGTCCCTCCCCTTCCTCCACTTCAGTAGGTCCCTCCCCTTCCTCCACTACAGTAGGTCCCTCCCCTTCCTCCACTTCAGTAGGTCCCTCCCCTTCCTCCACTACAGTAGGTCCCTCCCCTTCCTCCACTACAGTAGGTCCCTCCCCTTCCTCCACTTCAGTAGGTCCCTCCCCTTCCTCCACTACAGTAGGTCCCTCCCCTTCCTCCACTTCAGTAGGTCCCTCCCTTCCTCCACTACAGTAGGTCCCTCCCCTTCCTCCACTACAGTAGGTCCCTCCCCTTCCTCCACTACAGTAGGTCCCTCCCCTTCCTCCACTTCAGTAGGTCAGGCTCCTTCCTCCACTACAGTAGGTCCCTCCCCTTCCTCCACTACAGTAGGTCCCTCCCCTTCCTCCACTACAGTAGGTCCCTCCCCTTCATCCACTACAGTAGGTCCCTCCCCTTCCTCCACTTCAGTAGGTCCCTCCCCTTCCTCCACTACAGTAGGTCCCTCCCAATCCTCCACTTCAGTAGGTCCCTCCCCTTCCTCCACTTCAGTACGTCCGGCTCCTTCCTCCACTTCAGTAGGTCCCTCCCCTTCCTCCACTTCAGTAGGTCCCTCCCCTTCCTCCACTACAGTAGGTCCCTCCCCTTCCTCCACTACAGTAGGTCCCTCCCCTTCCTCCACTTCAGTAGGTCCGGCTCCTTCCTCCACTTCAGTAGGTCCCTCCCCTTCCTCCACTTCAGTAGGTCCCTCCCCTTCCTCCACTACAGTAGGTCCCTCCCCTTCCTCCACTACAGTAGGTCCCTCCCCTTCCTCCACTTTAGTAGATCCCTCCCCTTCCTCCACTTCAGTAGGTCCCTCCCCTTCCTCCACTACAGTAGGTCCCTCCCCTTCCTCCACTACAGTAGGTCCCTCCCCTTCCTCCACTACAGTAGGTCCCTCCCCTTCCTCCACTTCAGTAGGTCCCTCCCTTCCTCCACTACAGTAGGTCCCTCCCCTTCCTCCACTTCAGTAGGTCCCTCCCCTTCCTCAACTACAGTAGGTCCCTCCCCTTCCTCCACTACAGTAGGTCCCTCCCCTTCCTCCACTTCAGTAGGTCCGGCTCCTTCCTCTACTACAGTAGGTCCCTCCCCTTCCTCCACTACAGTAGGTCCCTCCCCTTCCTCCACTACAGTAGGTCCCTCCCCTTCCTCCACTACAGTAGGTCCCTCCCCTTCCTCCACTACAGTAGGTCCCTCCCCTTCCTCCACTTCAGTAGGTCCGGCTCCTTCCTCCACTACAGTAGGTCCCTCCCCTTCCTCCACTTCAGTAGGTCCCTCCCCTTCCTCCACTACAGTAGGTCCCTCCCCTTCCTCCACTACAGTAGGTCCCTCCCCTTCCTCCACTACAGTAGGTCCCTCCCCTTCCTCCACTTCAGTAGGTCCGGCTCCTTCCTCCACTACAGTAGGTCCCTCCCCTTCCTCCACTACAGTAGGTCCCTCCCCTTCCTCCACTTCAGTAGGTCCCTCCCTCCTCCACTACAGTAGGTCCCTCCCCTTCCTCCACTACAGTAGGTCCCTCCCCTTCCTCCACTTCAGTAGGTCCGGCTCCTTCCTCCACTTCAGTAGGTCCCTCCCCTTCCTCCACTACAGTAGGTCCCTCCCCTTCCTCCACTACAGTAGGTCCCTCCCCTTCCTCCACTACAGTAGGTCCCTCCCCTTCCTCCACTTCAGTAGGTCCGGCTCCTTCCTCTACTACAGTAGGTCCCTCCCCTTCCTCCACTACAGTAGGTCCCTCCCCTTCCTCCACTTCAGTAGGTCCCTCCCCTTCCTCCACTACAGTAGGTCCCTCCCCTTCCTCCACTTCAGTAGGTCCCTCCCTTCCTCCACTACAGTAGGTCCCTCCCCTTCCTCCACTACAGTAGGGCCGGCTCCTTCCTCCACTTCAGTAGGTCCCTCCCCTTCCTCCACTACAGTAGGTCCCTCCCCTTCCTCCACTACAGTAGGGCCGGCTCCTTCCTCCACTTCAGTAGGTCCCTCCCCTTCCTCCACTACAGTAGGTCCCTCCCCTTCCTCCACTACAGTAGGTCCCTCCCCTTCCTCCACTACAGTAGGGCCGGCTCCTTCCTCCACTTCAGTAGGTCCCTCCCCTTCCTCCACTACAGTAGGTCCCTCCCCTTCCTCCACTTCAGTAGGTCCCTCCCCTTCCTCCACTACAGTAGGTCCGGCTCCTTCCTCCACGTCAGTAGGTCCCTCCCCTTCCTCCACTACAGTAGGTCCCTCCCCTTCCTCCACTACAGTAGGTCCGGCTCCTTCCTCCACTACAGTAGGTCCCTCCCCTTCCTCCACTTCAGTAGGTCCCTCCCCTTCCTCCACTTCAGTAGGTCCCTCCCCTTCCTCCACTACAGTAGGTCCCTCCCCTTCCTCCACTACAGTAGGTCCCTCCCCTTCCTCCACTACAGTAGGTCCGGCTCCTTCCTCCACTACAGTAGGTCCCTCCCCTTCCTCCACTTCAGTAGGTCCCTCCCCTTCCTCCACTACAGTAGGTCCCTCCCCTTCCTCCACTTCAGTAGGTCCCTCCCCTTCCTCCACTACAGTAGGTCCCTCCCCTTCCTCCACTTCAGTAGGTCCCTCCCCTTCCTCCACTTCAGTAGGTCCCTCCCCTTCCTCCACGTCAGTAGGTCCCTCCCCTTCCTCCACTACAGTAGGTCCCTCCCCTTCCTCCACTTCAGTAGGTCCCTCCCCTTCCTCCACTACAGTAGGTCCCTCCCCTTCCTCCACTACAGTAGGTCCCTCCCCTTCCTCCACTACAGTAGGTCCCTCCCCTTCCTCCGCTACAGTAGGTCCCTCCCCTTCCTCCACTACAGTAAGTCCCTCCCCTTCCTCCACTTCAGTAGGTCCTTCCCCTTCCTCCACTACAGTAGGTCCCTCCCCTTCCTCCACTACAGTAGGTCCCCCCCTTCCTCCACTTCAGTAGGTCCGGCTCCTTCCTCCACTACAGTAGGTCCCTCCCCTTCCTCCACTACAGTAGGTCCCTCCCCTTCCTCCACTACAGTAGGTCCCTCCCCTTCCTCCACTACAGTAGGTCCCTCCCCTTCCTCCACTACAGTAGGTCCCTCCCCTTCCTCCACTTCAGTAGGTCCGGCTCCTTCCTCCACTACAGTAGGTCCCTCCCCTCCTCCACTTCAGTAGGTCCCTCCCCTTCCTCCACTACAGTAGGTCCCTCCCCTTCCTCCACTACAGTAGGTCCCTCCCCTTCCTCCACTACAGTAGGTCCCTCCCCTTCCTCCACTTCAGTAGGTCCCTCCCCTTCCTCCACTACAGTAGGTCCCTCCCCTTCCTCCACTTCAGTAGGTCCCTCCCTTCCTCCACTACAGTAGGTCCCTCCCCTTCCTCCACTACAGTAGGTCCCTCCCCTTCCTCCACTACAGTAGGTCCCTCCCCTTCCTCCACTTCAGTAGGTCCCTCCCCTTCCTCCACTACAGTAGGTCCCTCCCCTTCCTCCACTTCAGTAGGTCCCTCCCTTCCTCCACTACAGTAGGTCCCTCCCCTTCCTCCACTTCAGTAGGTCCCTCCCCTTCCTCCACTACAGTAGGTCCCTCCCCTTCCTCCACTACAGTAGGTCCCTCCCCTTCCTCCACTTCAGTAGGTCCGGCTCCTTCCTCCACTACAGTAGGTCCCTCCCCTTCCTCCACTACAGTAGGTCCCTCCCCTTCCTCCACTACAGTAGGTCCCTCCCCTTCCTCCACTACAGTAGGTCCCTCCCCTTCCTCCACTTCAGTAGGTCCCTCCCCTTCCTCCACTACAGTAGGTCCCTCCCCTTACTCCACTTCAGTAGGTCCCTCCCCTTCCTCCACTTCAGTAGGTCCGGCTCCTTCCTCCACTTCAGTAGGTCCCTCCCCTTCCTCCACTTCAGTAGGTCCCTCCCCTTCCTCCACTACAGTAGGTCCCTCCCCTTCCTCCACTACAGTAGGTCCCTCCCCTTCCTCCACTTCAGTAGGTCCCTCCCCTTCCTCCACTACAGTAGGTCCCTCCCCTTCCTCCACTACAGTAGGTCCCTCCCCTTCCTCCACTTCAGTAGGTCCGGCTCCTTCCTCCACTACAGTAGGTCCCTCCCCTTCCTCCACTACAGTAGGTCCCTCCCCTTCCTCCACTTCAGTAGGTCCCTCCCCTTCCTCCACTACAGTAGGTCCCTCCCCTTCCTCCACTTCAGTAGGTCCCTCCCTTCCTCCACTACAGTAGGTCCCTCCCCTTCCTCCACTACAGTAGGGCCGGCTCCTTCCTCCACTTCAGTAGGTCCCTCCCCTTCCTCCACTACAGTAGGGCCGGCTCCTTCCTCCACTTCAGTAGGTCCCTCCCCTTCCTCCACTACAGTAGGTCCCTCCCCTTCCTCCACTACAGTAGGGCCGGCTCCTTCCTCCACTTCAGTAGGTCCCTCCCCTTCCTCCACTACAGTAGGTCCCTCCCCTTCCTCCACTACAGTAGGTCCCTCCCCTTCCTCCACTACAGTAGGGCCGGCTCCTTCCTCCACTTCAGTAGGTCCCTCCCCTTCCTCCACTACAGTAGGTCCCTCCCCTTCCTCCACTTCAGTAGGTCCCTCCCCTTCCTCCACTACAGTAGGTCCGGCTCCTTCCTCCACGTCAGTAGGTCCCTCCCCTTCCTCCACTACAGTAGGTCCCTCCCCTTCCTCCACTACAGTAGGTCCGGCTCCTTCCTCCACTACAGTAGGTCCCTCCCCTTCCTCCACTTCAGTAGGTCCCTCCCCTTCCTCCACTTCAGTAGGTCCCTCCCCTTCCTCCACTACAGTAGGTCCCTCCCCTTCCTCCACTACAGTAGGTCCCTCCCCTTCCTCCACTACAGTAGGTCCGGCTCCTTCCTCCACTACAGTAGGTCCCTCCCCTTCCTCCACTTCAGTAGGTCCCTCCCCTTCCTCCACTACAGTAGGTCCCTCCCCTTCCTCCACTTCAGTAGGTCCCTCCCCTTCCTCCACTACAGTAGGTCCCTCCCCTTCCTCCACTTCAGTAGGTCCCTCCCCTTCCTCCACTTCAGTAGGTCCCTCCCCTTCCTCCACGTCAGTAGGTCCCTCCCCTTCCTCCACTACAGTAGGTCCCTCCCCTTCCTCCACTTCAGTAGGTCCCTCCCCTTCCTCCACTACAGTAGGTCCCTCCCCTTCCTCCACTACAGTAGGTCCCTCCCCTTCCTCCACTACAGTAGGTCCCTCCCCTTCCTCCGCTACAGTAGGTCCCTCCCCTTCCTCCACTACAGTAAGTCCCTCCCCTTCCTCCACTTCAGTAGGTCCTTCCCCTTCCTCCACTACAGTAGGTCCCTCCCCTTCCTCCACTACAGTAGGTCCCTCCCCTTCCTCCACTACAGTAGGTCCCTCCCCTTCCTCCACTACAGTAGGTCCCTCCCCTTCCTCCACTTCAGTAGGTCCCTCCCTCCTCCACTACAGTAGGTCCCTCCCCTTCCTCCACTACAGTAGGTCCCTCCCCTTCCTCCACTACAGTAGGTCCCTCCCCTTCCTCCACTTCAGTAGGTCCCTCCCCTTCCTCCACTACAGTAGGTCCCTCCCCTTCCTCCACTACAGTAGGTCCCTCCCCTTCCTCCACTACAGTAGGTCCCTCCCCTTCCTCCGCTACAGTAGGTCCCTCCCCTTCCTCCGCTACAGTAGGTCCCTCCCCTTCCTCCGCTACAGTAGGTCCCTCCCCTTCCTCCACTACAGTAGGTCCCTCCCCTTCCTCCACTACAGTAGGTCCCTCCCCTTCCTCCACTACAGTAGGTCCCTCCCCTTCCTCCACTACAGTAGGTCCCTCCCCTTCCTCCACTACAGTAGGTCCCTCCCCTTCCTCCACTACAGTAGGTCCCTTGATACAAACTGGTGCACCTTGCACCTACTACCATACCCCGTTCAAAGGCACTTAAATATTTTGTCTTTCCCATTCACCCTCTGAATGGCACACATACACAATCCATGTCTCAATTGTCTCAAGGCTTAAAATCCTTCTTTAACCTGTCTCCTCCCCTTCATCTACACTGATTGAAGTGGATTTAACAAGTGACATCAATAAGGGATCACACTCAGTGTGTTGTTTTTGTTGTGTGGTTTTCATATAAGCCCTCCAGGGTTTCCAATCTCACCTGCACACCTTTATACCTTGTTTTTTTAATCTGAACAGTTTGTCTTTCACTTGTCTTTTTGTGCGTGTGCGAATAAATAAACTAAAACACCAAATCAACACCAGCATGGAAAACCCCATGAATACAGGACGGAGAGAAGAGCAGCCTAACCCCATGAATACACTTTCTCCCGAGTGGCGCAGTGGTCTAAGGCACTGCATCGCAGTGCTAGCTGTGCCACTAGAGATCCTGGTTCGAATCCAGGCTCTGTCGTAGCCGGCCGTGACCGGGAGACCCATGGGGCGGCGCACAATTGGCCCAGCGTCGTCCAAGGTAGGGGAGGGAATGGCCGGCAGGGATGTAGCTCAGTTGGTAGAGCATGGCGTTTGCAACGCCAGGGTTGTGGGTTCGATTCCCACGGGGGGCCAGTATGAAAAATAAAATAAAAAATGTATGTACTCACTAACTGTAAGTCGCTCTGGATAAGAGCGTTTGCTAAATGACTAAAATGTAAAATGTACAGGACAGAGAGAAGAGCAGCCTAACCCCATGAATACAGGACAGAGAAGAGCAGCCTAGCCTCATGAATACAGGACAGAGAGAAGAGCAGCCTAACCCCATGAATACAGGACAGAGAGAAGAGCAGCCTAACCCCATGAATACAGGACGGAGAGAAGAGCAGCCTAACCCCATGAATACAGGACAGAGAGAAGAGCAGCCTAACCCCATGAATACAGGACAGAGAGAAGAGCAGCCTAGCCCCATGAATACAGGACAGAGAGAAGAGCAGCCTAACCCCATGAATACAGGACAGAGAGAAGAGCAGCCTAACCCCATGAATACAGGACGGAGAGAAGAGCAGCCTAACCCCATGAATACAGGACAGAGAGAAGAGCACTGTGTGTGTGTGTGTGTGTGTGTGTATATATATATATATATATATATATATATATGAATATACAAAACATTAAGAACACCTTCCTAGTATTGAGTTGCACCCCCTCCTTTTGCCCTCAGAACAGCCTCAATTTGTCGGCATGGACTCTACAAGGTGTCGAAAGCGTTCCACAGGGATGCTGGCCCATGTTGACTCCAATGCTTCCCACAGTTGTGTCAAGTTGGCCTTTGGGTGGTGGGCCATTCTTGATACACACAGGAAACTGTTGAGCATGAAAAACCAAGCAGTGTTGCAGTTCTTGATACAAACTGGTGCACCTTGCACCTACTACCATACCCCGTTCAAAGGCACTTAAATCATTTGTCTTTCCCATTCACCCTCTGAATGGCACACATACACAATCCATGTCTCAAGGCTTAAAATCATTATTTAACCTGTCTCCTCCCCTTCATCTACACTGATTGAAGTGGATTTAACAGGTGACATCAATAAGGGATCATAGCTTGGATTCACCTGGTCAGTCTGTCATGGAAAGAGCAGGTGTTCTTAATGTTTTGTACACTCAGTGTGTTGTTTTTGTTGTGTGGTTTTCATATAAGCCCTCCAGGGTTTCTAATCTCACCTGCACACCTTTATACCTTGTTTTTTTAATCTGAACAGTTTGTCTTTCACTTGTCTTTTTGTGCGAATAAATAAACTAAAACACCAAATCAACACCAGCATGGAAAACCCCATGAATACAGGACGGAGAGAAGAGCAGCCTAACCCCATGAATACAGGACAGAGAGAAGAGCAGCCTAACCCCATGAATACAGGACAGAGAAGAGCAGCCTAACCCCATGAATACAGGACGGAGAGAAGAGCAGCCTAACTCCATGAATACAGGACAGAGAAGAGCAGCCTAACCCCATGAATACAGGACAGAGAGAAGAGCAGCCTAACCCCATGAATACAGGACGGAGAGAAGAGCAGCCTAACCCCATGAATACAGGACAGAGAGAAAAGCAGCCTAACCCCATGAATACACTTTCTCCCGAGTGGCGCAGTGGTCAAAGGCACTGCATCGCAGTGCTAGCTGTGCCACTAGAGATCCTGGTTCGAATCCAGGCTCTGTCGTAGCCGGCCGTGACCGGGAGACCCATGGGGCGGCGCACAATTGGCCCAGCGTCGTCCAAGGTAGGGGAGGAAATGGCCGGCAGGGATGTAGCTCAGTTGGTAGAGCATGGCGTTTGCAACGCCAGGGTTGTGGGTTCGATTCCCACGGGGGGCCAGTATGAAAAATAAAATAAAAAATGTATGCACTCACTAACTGTAAGTCGCTCTGGATAAGAGCGTTTGCTAAATGACTAAAATGTAAAATGTACAGGACAGAGAGAAGAGCAGCCTAACCCCATGAATACAGGACGGAGAGAAGAGCAGCCTAGCCTCATGAATACAGGACAGAGAAGAGCAGCCTAACCCCATGAATACAGGACAGAGAGAAGAGCAGCCTAACCCCATGAATACAGGACAGAGAGAAGAGCAGCCTAACCCCATGAATACAGGACAGAGAAGAGCAGCCTAACCCCATGAATACAGGACAGAGAGAAGAGCAGCCTAACCCCATGAATACAGGACAGAGAGAAAAGCAGCCTAACCCCATGAATACAGGACAGAGAGAAGAGCAGCCTAACCCCATGAATACAGGACGGAGAGAAGAGCAGCCTAACCCCATGAATACAGGACAGAGAAGAGCAGCCTAACCACATTAATACAGGACAGAGAGAAAAGCAGCCTAACCCCATGAATACAGGACAGAGAAGAGCAGCCTAACCCCATGAATACAGGACAGAGAAGAGCAGCCTAACCCCATGAATACAGGACAGAGAAGAGCAGCCTAACCCCATGAATACAGGACAGAGAAGAGCAGTCTAACAGCATATGGGAATGGACTACCTTGTGTACTGTCAGCACTACGGTCGTGTCCCAATACCTGTACTTGCGTTCTGAACAGTAGCCATTTTGGGTATATGAAAATATAACATTTTATAGAATGACATTTCGAAAATGTATTAATGCTTTAAATTCCAAGATTTCAAACTAATTTCTGCTTTTCATCTAGTAGAATTCTCTGCAAGCTATTAAAGAAGATGATGGTCAGACCCACGTGTGTTTAACAGCTGATAACAAGCTATTAAAGAAGATGATGGTCAGACCCACGCGTGTTTAACAGCTGATAACAAGCTATTAAAGAAGATGATGGTCAGACCCACGTGTGTTTAACAGCTGATAATCAGTAGCAAAATGAACGAACGGAGGGAAACAACGCAATTGCGCTTTAGATGACGCATTCTCAGTATGGTTGAGTCTAGTATGTTGATATCTGTTGCTTACTGCAAACATTTTAACTAAACAGTGTGTTCTAAAGAGTATGTAGGACAATTAAGTACACAGCATGTGGTTTTACTAAGTAGTAGGCAAGAACACAGCCTATGTAGGGCAGACAGACATACAGAGTAGAACAGTATGGATTAATGGGCTATGTACCTTTGCAGGCGTTCTGATAGAGCTCGAAGTTGTCGTCAGCAGACTGTTCCTGGATAGAGAAAGAGCTGGATCAAGCTCCGGTCAACAACAAGGGCACATTTAAAGTAAAATAACAAGAGTAGGAGTAAACAACGTAGCGTTTTCAGTTGGCGTATGGTCCTGTCTTTATTGGCGTATGGTCCTGTCTTTATTGGCGTATGGTCCTGTCTTTATTGACGTATGGTCCTGTCTTTATTGGCGTATGGTCCTGTCTTTATTGGCGTATGGTCCTGTCTTTATTGGCGTATGGTCCTGTCTTTATTGGCGTATGGTCCTGTCTTTATTGGCGTATGGTCCTGTCTTTATTGGCGTATGGTCCTGTCTTTATTGGCGTATGGTCCTGTCTTTATTGGCGTATGGTCCTGTCTTTATTGGCGTATGGTCCTGTCTTTATTATCCAAGTCAGCCTGATGCCGTTTCTTCACTTTGTCCAAGTCCTGCAGTTTTAGTTTGAGATTTCTCCTCTTCTCGCATGGAGATGATCTTGGGTAGGAGAAACAAAAAGGGCCAATACGTTATTAATAGTGATTCATACGTTATTAATAGTGATTCATAAGTTATTAGTGATTCATACGTTATTAATAGTGATTCATACGTTATTAATAGTGATTCATACGTTATTAATAGTGATTTGTACGTTATTAGCGATTCATAATGTATTAATAGTGATTGATATGTTATTAATAGTGATTGTAATTATGCACCTACTATGATAGTATCTGTTGCATAAATAAATATATATTAAAACATCAAATCAGCTTTTACCTCCTTTTGAACTTGCTGTATCTGTTGTTGTTTTTTGAGTCGGCCAGCTTCTCTTTGAGATCACAGTTGTCATCACCTTTTCTCTCAAGGTCCTGGCTATAACCCTTCACTTTGTCTGAGTCAAGTTTAGCCGTCTCCTTCAATCTGTGGTCATAAACACATGAGATGAACTCAAACACCACTACATTAGAGAGGTTTACCAGTAAGGAGGAGCAGGGCAAATGGAGAAACATTTAGGCCAATCACAAATCATCCCATGCGCCCTATGAACTTGTGGAGATCTGAGAAGACAGTAGCTGGCCGCGACCGGGAGACCCATGGGGCGGCGCACAATTGGCCCAGCGTCGTCCAGGGTAGGGGAGAGAATGGCCGGCAGGGATGTAGCTCAGTTGGTAGAGCATGGTGTTTGCAACGCCAGGGTTGTGGGTTCGATTCCCACGGGGGGCCAGTATGAAAAATAAAAAATAAATAATGTATGCACTCTCTAACTGTAAGTCGCTCTGGATAAGAGCGTCTGCTAAATGACTAAAATGTAAAGACAGGTGTAATCAAATCTTGTAATAGCTACTCCTTGACCCCTGATAGGCTACGGGGAAGTTTCACCATATTGCTTATACCAATCAAATCCTCTCAGATCTCCACAAGTGCGTAGTCTATGATTTGGGATTGGCCCGTAGGCCTCCCCACTACCCAGAGTGAATGGTGCCAGCCAGCCCACTCACCTGGTGATGACCTCTTCTCCAGCTTAGCATCCTTCTGAGCGATGGCCTCTCTAGCCACGGCCAGCAGCTGCCTCCTCCTCTCTACCTCCCTCCTACGAGCCTCCTGCACCGCAGCGGTCTCCTCATCCTCCTGCGCCTCCCTCAGGCTCCTCTGCAGGCCCGACACCTGCGCCTCCTTCTCGAATAGTGTCTCCTCCAACTCTGCCGCTCTCTCCATTTGGGACATGAGCTCGTTGTTATACGACTGGGACACGGTTACAGCCGCCTCCCTTTCTCCGTCTGGCGGGTGCACTGCTTCTCCTCCAGATCAGCCAACTTTTTCCCCTCAAGGTCACGACTTCAGCTACAGAGTTCTCGCTGTCGATGTGGGCCATGGCTTTAGCCTCCTCCATTTCTGCCCTGAGCTGCTGCAAGGTCAGTTCCTGTTGGGCCAGTTTCTCTTTTAGCGCATCCAGCTGCTGTTCTGAGATCTGCTGTTGGGCCTGTTTCTCTCCCAGCTCTCCTTGCAGTTCCTGTAGGAGCCTTTTCTCACTCTCCTCTAGGGCCTCTGGGCATTCTCTCCTCAGTTCCGCCATCTTGTCTCGGAGAAGCCAACGGTCCCTTTGTACTCCCGACGCAGCTTGAGAGGCCTCCACTTCCTGCCCCCAGGCGTGTCACTTCCTGTGTCAGGGAGTCAATCAGGGCGGTTCTCTCTCTGACCTCATGGTCACGCATGGCCTGTCGGTCCTCTGAAGCCTGGTCCGCATGCCCTGCAGGCTCCCAGCTAGCTCATCTTCCTTTAGCAGCCTCGCCTCCTCCAGCACAGAGAGGACGTCCTCGCGGGTGCAGCTCAGCTTTCAGGTCCTGTACATGTGCTTCCATGCACAACCTTTTTATTCCCCAGCTCTTCAAGCTGCGCCAGAACTTTCCGGTAGCCCTCTCCAGGTTCCGCCAGGTCAAGCTGCAAAGTCTCTACGGTCACCTCTGACCTCACCACTTCTGAGGATTTTCTCCTCCAGCTCCCTGCGCAAGCTGTCCATCTCCTCCTCTCCCCCAGGAACCCTAACAAAGACATGGACGCTTGTTGAATTATCTTTAAAGGTGTTGCAAACAAAGCTTCTGCGGTAGGGTGGGATGTTATTTTAGGTTGACTTGATGCTTAACACTGGCTAACTGAATATGAATTTAGTGTTCTCCTTAAGCGTTAGGCAGTGGAATGAGATTAGGACCATTGGTTTGCTAAATATCAAAACAACTGGACACGTTGCAATTTTGGTCAGCAAACGACATTGGAAAATCAGTCCTCTAACGTCCATGGCCAACTCAATATAGTGAGTGTATACCGTTTCCCAGAACATGAGGTGGTGTCTCTCTACCAACGAGACACCACAATAATTCCTTCCACAGCTATACAACGTTTGGAAAATACCTGAGCACAGCAAAGCAACAACAAAAAAATATCTTTATTATTATTATTCAAAATTCATATGGAATACAACAACCACTTTAAAAAACATCAACCCAGAAATGGGGAACACAAACATGGATACATAGGAAACATGATGAAAAGTACACCGGTGTCTGAGACTCAGAGCAGCATTACTTCTTGAGCGCAGACAGTCGCCTCTTTAAGCGGATGTTTTTGCGACCTTTGCCGGTATTCTCTCTCCCCACTGCTCTCACCCCCACAAATGGTGGGAGGGGCTTCCCGGCAGTGCTCGGAGCCCACCCCGTACCTCTCTTGCTGGGGGGCTGTTCATCCAGGTTGGCCTGGAGGTCCACCAGCCGTTTGCGGCTCTCTGCGCGAGAGCTGGGCTTCTCCCCTCTGGAGCAAGTGCAGCTGCTCTTCAGTCGCAGGATCTCATCCTTGATGCCGTCAAATGTAGTCTTCTGTCAAGGGGAAAAACCCAACAATGTTAAAATATCTAGCAAGCTGGAATAAAAATGTCACATTCTGGATATGAGCATTTATAAAATGTGACATATGGATGGGAAATTGGCACCAGTCAAGTATAATGGGAGATGTAAGGTGAAATACTGAGTGTGAAACAGGCCGATGACCAGCGCGTCAGATCTAATCAAAGTGCCACTTAAAATGTACATACATCCTTGATAGTGGCTTGGACCTGTTGGTCCATGGTGTTCTGAAGCTTGGAGATCATCTCATCCTTCCCGTGACACATCTCCAGGAGGTGGGAGAACTTCAGCTCCTGAGACTTGAGAGTCTAAAAGGAGAAAACAGAAAAGGTCTGTCAGAACTACTGTCTTAACCCTGAACTAAATCCTAGCGTCATTTGGTTTATGTAGAACGGACAACACAGAACAAGAAGTCCCATTGCTGAAGAAGAACCAAAACAATGGTACAGTACCTTTCTAGCCTCTTCAAGCTGTTCATTCAATTGCTGCACTTGTCTACCGTTATTTTCCAGTTCTGAAATTTAAAAAAAACAAAACGGAAGACAATGACTAGTCGACCAAAGGGAAACATTGTGTGCGTTCCATCACAACCACTGTTGTGGGATTAGTCAAACCGATCCGGAGCAGTCATTGATGGATAGTGAAAACAGGTGATTAACAAGTTATTGTTGAAAGAGATGCACTGTAGGTGTATGTGAACGTGATAGCCTACACCAGTATTTCTTAATCCTGTTCCTGGGGAACCCAAAGGGGTGCAGATTCTAGTTCTTCCCCTAGCGTTACACACCAGATTCAAATGATCAACTCATCAAGCCTTTGCTCAATGCTGCGTTCATAACCAAGTGGGAAGGTGGTAATGATCTGAACTCTTTGAAAGGCGATTGGCTAATGTCCAACAAGCTGCGTCAACCGTAAACTAAAAGTACAGCTATCATGCTTGTAAACAAATTATAAGATTTAAATAAAATAAAACATATGAATAGATTATTTATAAAAAGCAATGTTTTGTTGTTGCATTTAAAATGTTGAAAATGCTGTTTGAGGTAATTTCCTTAGTAGGAGATGTCAGAGGTCAGCATGTGGGAGAAGTCAGAGTTCAGGGATGATAGTTTTCCCCACTAGCATTTACCAGTTGGAGGGCCGTTCAAGTGGATTTCTCCCCAGTCGTATGTGGTAAATACCACCTTCCCACTTGGATATGAACACAGCATTATTGTTAATAAGAGTAGTGCTCGGGGAAAAAAATTTAAAATGTGACCAGGATGAAGAAACACTGGGCTATAAAAACGTAAAAAAAGAGGTGACTGGTTGTCAGTTGGTTACCGTTGGTTTTGACAGAGAGCCGCTCCTGGGTTTGGCTCAGCAGCTCTGAGAGATCAGCCGCTCTCTTCTCCTGGTTGGAGATGGTTTCACTACCGGCTTGGGGATGGGTGACCACCAGACATGTCTTGGCCTCCTCAGCCGCCTTCTTAATGCCTGCCAGGTCACTGCAAATGGAGTCAAATATCCCTCCCAACAACGAGCTGTCCTCCTACAGGAGACAAAACACATTTTAGTCATTTTTGAGACGCTATTATCCAGAGACACTCACAGGTAGCGCATTCATCTTAAGATAGCCAGGTGAGACAACCACATATCAATCTCATAGTAAATACATTATTCCTCAATAAAAGTAGCATCAGCAAAGTCAGTGCCAGTGAGAAAAGATGAGTGTTAGTGAAAACAGTTACGTTATTTTTTTGGTCACCCCAGTTTGAACACCAAGGTAAAGGAAGAGGCATGGCTACATAATGGAGGTTGACACTGCTAATGTCCACCATATCTAGGCAGGCTGCATTACTGTGGCTCGCTCTACTCTGGCCAACTCCTCTTGACTGGTGTTACTGTTCACTAGATTCTTCAGGATCTCTAGACGCCTCTCTGCTCTCTCCTCGACAATCTTCTTCTCTTTGGCCAGACGTTCCCTGTAAGACAGACATCAAGTTATTATTTCATTTACATTTGACATTTTAGTCATTTAGCAGACGCTCTTATCCAGAGCGACTTACAGTTAGTGAATACATTTTTTATTTTTTTATACTGGCCCCCCATGGGAATCGAACCCACAACCCTGGCGTTGCAAACGCCATGCTCTATCAACTGAGCTACATCCCTGCCGGCCATTCCCTCCCCTACCCTGGACGACGCTGGGCCAAATTGTGCGCCGCCCCATGAGTCTCCCGGTCGCGGCCCGCTACGACAGAGCCTGGATTCGAACCAGGATCTCTAGTGGCACAGTTAGCACTGCGATGCAGCGCCTTAGACCACTGCGCCACTCAGGAGGCTAGAGCCTGTTCAGTTATGGATCAAACGCAATAGAAAAACATTTACCTTTAAAGCCCCCCCCCCTACTACATAAAGTGCTTTGAGTAGCTCAGTTGGTAGAAAAGCCCTATATAAATCCAACCCATTTTTTTTTTTTTTTTAAGCAACCAAAACAACAAAAAGAAATGACTGAAACAAGGCACAGAAGAGCTCACGTGTAATCGGTCTGCATTTCAGAGACGAACTCGGAGAACTCCTTGGTGACCTCGTCACGGATGCGGGATTCCAAAGCAAAGTTTTCAGACCTTTCTTTCTGGAGCTGTTCCCGGAGTAGCTTGCTCTGAAGGGTTGACAGACATTTACTTCACATTCATCTCTTGAGGACAGACTTAATTGAGCATTACGTGAGACTTTAGTTCTAGGTTAACCGAGATGAACTTCACATTAATAGGGTCCCAGAGTTTTGACCATTTGACCCGATTAGCAAAACTCTAGTCCCTTTACTATTAGTAGGCCTAAATCTTCCAAACATTTCTAAACAATCAAAATCAGGGCCTGGAAATGTAGGATTTTTAGCATTGGTGAGCCAGTTGGAATTTCTGTGTAAGAATCAAATATAAATAGCCACAGAAGTACTTAGGTGGAGACTTACCTCATAAGTGCCTTTATTGATGAGAACCTCGTCGTCATCTTCCACCTCCTGCAAGGTCTCCTCCATCATGCTCTCCTCTTCTGTGTCATCATCCTCCTGCACGTCCTCCAGACTGGTCTCCCAGCCAACCAGGGAGCTCCTTCTCCTCTGACCCAACAGGTTCTTCCTGTCTGCGTTGTTGATGATCATGGACAGTTCCCGGGCCGACCGCTTGGTGGCGAGGTGGGGGACGGTCTTGGTGGTCAGCACCACCACCTTCTGAGCCACGGCGGAGAACTTGAGCACGTTGAGCGTCTCGTCGTACATGGAGGCACACTGGTTGACGTTGACTATCATGCAGGCCTTGCCCCGCCCACAGAAGAAACCCTGTAGGTAGTGGGTCAGCTTGCTCTCCCTGAAGGGGACGTGCTGTGGTAGCCTAGCAACAAGGATTTGATTGATTGATTCTATTTGTCAGTAAAAAAAATATTAATAATAATAATAATAATAATAATACACACAGTAAAACATCTGACTTATTTACATTGTGGTCACGCTCAGGTCCTCATCGGGTCAGAACATCAACATCTCCAAGCTACAGATTTGTAACACACCACCCCCCGACACTTTGTAGAAGTATAATTCCATAACCGTTACATATTTTCTAAAAGCAGACGTTCAAGGCTCACTTGGATTGCTGGCTTTGCCGTAACGTGTTGATGCACTTGCCCAGTGTCATCAGGGAAGTGTTGATGTTCCCAGCCTCTTTCAAACGCTCCCCTTTATTCTGAGTTTTAGAGCACCTCTCAGAACCAGCCAGGTCACACAAAGACAGCCTGAACAGAAATAAATAAAGCCCAAACATAAAGAAAACCAACCCCACCCCCCGCCTTCACACAGACATACCCACAAGTACTGCATAGGGCTTCTAGGATATTTGTTTTGTGCAAATGAATAAACAAATATGCGTTTCTTACTCGCTGATAGAGTTAACACGAGGAATCCTAGTATCTTCCATCCGCAGGATACGAACAGAAAATATGCTGTGGCTGAGCATAGGAACGGAACAGATTTCTATAAGAGCACTGCAGTCAATCTATTGTGCGGTGTGAACTTGGATCACGCAAGTTAGTAACAGCCAAAGAAAGACTCAAATAAAATAATTCAAAAAAGGGAAAAATAATTGATGTGCTTCATAAATCACCTCCTGCTTGAGAGGAGGTTGAGCTTTGTGCTGGCGAAGCTCTGGTTTTTCTTGCCGAGCTTCATCACCTTGTAGGCCTCCTCCTCATTGTTCACTTGTACCCACTTCAGATCTGAAATCACACAACGGAACATTTGGTCCTCTGCTGCTCAGTTGGTAGAGCATGGTGCTGTCAAGACTCTCCCTGGGTGAGGATCAAAGGCCTCACATCAGCTTGGCAAATGGCCGACAACAACCAGACCCTCTTACCCACAGGGGGGGCTGTGCCGGTCTTGACACCTTAATATTGCCATAAATTAGAGAGGAGGAGAATCTATCTCTGGCCCTCTAGTATGGTGAAAGGAATGCCTTTGTTTCAGAGTCTTTTGCCGCCCAAAAACGTCAACATCCAACAATGAACATGGGACAATATATTTCAACATCCAAACGTTGGGAATGATGAGAAATGGAATATGAATGTCTATTTTGTGACGTCATTCAAAATTGTATAAAAGGCGTTATAAGGAAAACCTTGTGACTTGAAGAGCTTTTCCACTGTGGATATCAGATTTACATCCTTTACCTTGGGTAGAAAATATCAAGGAGGAAGACAATGTTTTCGTGAAGATAGGAATGTGATTTTAGCTTTCTAACAAAATCATAGTGATGATAATACTTTTGCCTCGTAACTAGCCACGCCCGAGGGAGCTCAGAGAGCGTGTCAGTATGACGGAAACGCCCATCATTACCAGAGTCTATAAAAGATTGAGATAAGAATTATCAGATCAGACCTCAAGCTGCAGCTTTTGTCCATATTGGTCCCCGACCCTGAAAATCAACGAGGTGAAGACGACAAAGTTGCCTCCACTAACAAATCAACGTTACGGCTGAGTAGCTGTTCTAAGAAGGTGAATTTAAGTGGGACCATCCTGTTACTCTCTTCAAACCATCGTCTACTACACTGCTCTCATCACCCCACAGGGGATCATCGACACGGCTGATTAGCCGTCCTCAGAAGACCACTTCCAGAACGAGTGAAAGTAAACAGACAACTAAGGACATTGTGCCCTCTTGTGGACTGTCTGAGCATTACATCTAAAAGGCCTTCAGAGAGAGGGTACAATAGACGCCTTCCCACGAAGGCCTGTGTCCAACAGAGATACACCAGAAGAACTCTTAACACGTAAATACATGCATTGCTTTTCTTCCTTAACGGGCGGCAGTTCTGGGCAAAGTATTAGGATCACTGTGAGTATAGGTCCATGTGTATCCAAGTGTTCTCTCTCTTTAACTCACCATCTTTTGTAACAAGTGTCATATTGTGTTAGTCCGCCAAGGACCCATTTCATTGTATTAAGTTTCTAATCTCTACCTATACCGTGTACGTGTTTGTATCTTGTGTTATCATTTTTAATTAGTTAGTAAATAAATAATTAAATCAATTTGTGTGGTACGGAATGATCAGTAAGACGTGGGTTCGTGCAGACTTAAAGAGCCTACGACTTTCAGAATGAGACTGATATGAGGTACATTATTAATAAATGATAAGAGATATCTAGATATCTTTAGAGTTAATTCGGGAAACGGTAACTCGTTAAACAACTTTACCCGTGGTGCCCCAAATTCCTAATGAGTTAATTGTTACATGATTAATTTAAATCGAGTAACAATTAAACATATTAGGTAATGATTCGATAAATTATAGTCACCACAATAATGAAAGTCACGTCACGACAGTGCTTACAACGACAGGATTGTGGGTTCAATTCCCGGGACCACCCGTATGTGAAATGTATGCATGAATGACTAAGTCGCAATGGATAAATATAGAACAAAGCGCATTTTGTTTGACAGCAACGTTACACAACCTTAAAATGCATCCGTTACCTTTTACAAAGGAGTTGCCTTTGACATCCTGCGACAGCCGCAGTGTGGTTCTCTTCAGGGCTCCGTTCGGTATGGGCTCCAGCAGGTCGTGAATGTTCTCGTTGTAGATTTCACAGAAGGACACCCAGACGGAGAACTTGGTGTGTGCTTCAACAACCAGACTGAAACGGTCTTCAGTCACAGTCCCCTCAATGTCACTTAGTGTTGAACCTGTCAGAGAAACAAGTGGTGGTGTTAGCCTGTTACAAACCTCTGGTTGGATAGAAGTCTATTGTGATGGCAAACGATGCACCAAACTACCAGAGAGATAGCAACATGTGGGATGTGACAATCATGTATAAATGCAGGACAGGAATATGCATCGTGGCATGAGATAACATAAATAATTTGGTCCCATGTAGCTCAATTAGGAGCATGGCGTTTACAACGCAGGGCTCTCTACGCCAACCTTTTTGTACAAGGAGCAGGCGTGCACCCAAGTTGAAAAACGCACATAAAGAAATGTAGGATCACAATGAAAAATATTTGGAGGTAATAAAGTTAGAATCCTTCATTTTTTCTAGGTGCACTAGTGCTGAATAAATAAAAAACCCAGATCGCACAACCAAATATTTTGCCGCATATGCCAGTAATAATAATAATAATAATAATAATAATAATAGGTCATTTAGCAGACGCTCTTATCCAGAGCGACTTACAGGAGCAATTAGGGTTAAGTGCCTTGCTCAAGGGCACATCGACAGATTTTTCACCTAGTCAGCTCGGGGATTAGAACCAGCGACCTTTCGGTTACTGGCACAACGCTCTTAACCACTAAGCTACCTGCCGCCCTAGTAAAATGTTAGCAATGTAGAACCCTGCAACGCCAGGATAGTGGGTTCAATTCCCAGGACCAACCATATGTAAGAATGTATGAACGCTTGACTAAGTCGCTTTGGATAAAAGCATCTGCTAAATGGCATATAAAATTATAAAATGTCCTTGCCTTCCAGGCTTTTCTTGTTGGTGAAGCTTTTCTGGTTATCACTCTATGGGGGGAAGAGCAATGAGGGGCATCATTTAATATCAATTTTTAGATCCAAAGAACAACCTGTTGAGTAATGCAATGGCTTTCATCAGGTCAATGAACAAACCCAGTACCTCCTTGAGGAGCCTGAAGAGATTTCTCTTGCTAGTTGCTTCTTCACTCTGTTGGTCTTTAGTGAGCCTGGTGAACTCTCTGCATCGCTGCGGCTTGATAGTCATCTGGTTGTAAACGCGCCCCTCAATGCTGTTGAAGATGACATTCAAAGACCTGGGGAGGATCCCTGCGTTGGCCTCTGGACCTAAAAAACAACAGGTGTTGAGGATCTCTTCATTTCTCAATCACTACGTCTTAGTGTTTGTTAGCAAGAGTTGACCATAATGAGCAGGTCAGTTCACACCTACAACAGGTTCTTGACTGTGATGAGAAACTAAGAAGCACCATCGGAGGATTTAAGTTTCAACATAGGATTGGATTTTAAAATGGCTGGATTTTCACATTGCTGGCATTCAAACAGTGAGTCTGTGCTAACTCAGGTTGGACCTTGTGTACAAGTAGGATGTTTTGCCAAAACAGTCACAGTTTGCATCTGTCCAACTCTGCGTGGCAAGAAAAGAATCAACAAATCAAACCTAGAAAAGTGAATGTCTTTCCCGCATTTGTCACTCCATATGTGAAAACAAGAGAATTTCCGCCTTCCAAAACCTCCTTGACGAGACCTCTCACTGTGCCGTCAAACATCTCCCTCTGAGTGGTTTCTGGCCCTAAGACCTGAGGACAAAGAGAACATGTGATTGGAAGAACCTTCATTCTATGTTCCTAGGAAAGGTCCTGCTTGGCACTGACAGACCCTGCTGACTGACCTGTGAGAACTGAAACCGTTGAGCTGATTTGTCACGGAGCCGTGCTGAGAGCGAAGTCCTTGGAGCCTTGAGGAGGACCGTGTCCGGGGGCTCGATGGAAACGCAGTCCTTGAATGTGTACAGGGAAAAGACACCAAGTCAAAGTCCAACAGTTATTATGTTTCCAAGGCTCTTGTTACCTGAAGTGTGTGCATGGTGGTGAGGAAATGGGCATCTATACTGAACAAAAATATAAAAAACACAACATGTAAAGTGTTGGTGCCATGTTTCATGAGCTGAAATAAAAGATCCCTGAAATGTTTCATATGCACAAAAAGCTTATTTCTCTCAAATTTTGAAAACAAATTTGTTTACATCCCTGTTAGTGAGGATTTCTCATTTGCCAAGATAATCCATCCACCTGACAGGTGTGGCATATCAAGAAGCTGATTAAACTGCATGATCTTTACACAGGTGCACCTTGTGCTGGAGACAATAAAAGGCCACTAAAATGTGCAGTTGTGTCACAACACAATACCACAGATGTCAAGTTGAGGGAGTGTGTAATTGGCATGCTGACAGCAGGAATGTCCACCAGAGTTGTTGCCAGACATTTTACATTTAAGTCATTTAGCAGACGCTCTTATCCAGAGCGACTTACAGTTAGTGAATATATATATATATATATATATATTTTTTTATAATTTATTTTATACTGGCCCCCCGTGGGAATCGAACCCACAACCCTGGCGTTGCAAACGCCATGCTCTATCAACTGAGCTACATCCCTGCCGGCCATTCCCTCCCCTACCCTGGACGATGCTGGGCCAATTGTGCGCCGCCCATGAGTCTCCCGGTCGCGGCCGGCTGCGACAGAGCCTGGATTCGAACCAGGATCTCTAGTGGCACTGTTAGCACTGCGATGCAGTGCCTTAGACCACTGCGCCACTCAGGAGCCAGAGAATGTAATGTTAATTTCGCTATCATAAGCCGCCTCCTTCATTTTAGAGAATTTGCTAGTATTTCCAACAGGCCTCAACTGCAGACCATGTGTAACCACGCAAGCCCAGGAGCTCCTCATCCGGCTTCTTCACCTGCGGGATCATCTGAGGGGGTGCGGAGGAGTATTTCTGTCTGTAATAAAGCCCTTGTGGGGAAAAACTCATTCTGATTGGCTGGGCCTGGCTCCCAAGTGGGTGGTCCTATGCCCTCCCAGGCTGTGCCCCTGCCCAGTGATGTGAAATCCATAGATTAGGGCCTAATGAATAAATGTCAATTGACTGTTTCCTTATATTAACTTTAACTTAGTAAAATCTTTGAAATTGTTGCCTATATATTTTTGTTTAGTATAGATGGTTCATGTGACAAACTGGGGTGTACTCATTACACCGATTGCTGCAAAACAAGTTATATTTTTCAAATGCTCTTCAACATGACCTAAAAGCTGTTGGGTTCTTAAACGGAAGTTGTAGTTCATTTTAATTGTATGGTTTCCACTAGGGCTGGGAATTGCCAGAGACCTGAAGATAAGATATTATCACGACACTTTGGTGCCTATAAGATATGTATTGCGATTCGAATCTGTGATTTTACTGCGTGTCGCTGTTCCAAATATATTGCTTACCATCGGTCTGTTGCAGAGGGACAAGAGAGAGCCATGAGAAAAAACACATTTTGCTGAAAACAAATTGGCTCCCTATTTAAAAAGATGGAGAACAAGCTATGAAGGAAAAATACGAGTTTTGATGCAGGTAAAGCCAACTAGCTCCAACATAATATTGCGATAGTCAAAACGATACATGTAAAAAATAATATACCGATATGTAACTGTATCGATCCCCTCCCAATCACTAGTTTCCACGCGTTGCCATTCCATTCTGCGACGTTTTTGGCACAAGCTGCACATCTATAAATTATCGATTATTCCGTGCTCTAAAGGTAATGAATATACACCCCTGCCAGGATTTCAAGCCAGAGGAGTGTGTGTTGACTTCAATTACCTGTGATTCCCCATTTTCACTCTCAGTTGATGTGAATGGTCGAATGCGAAGGTACACCTGCAAGTGTTCATGCTCTTCTAGGCAAGACTCCTGGGAGTCTATGGAGAGAAACTCAGAAGAAAGGTCTTTCTTCAAGTCGTCGAAGTTAACTTCCCTCTCCACGCTTTCCAATTTATTGTTAAAACATGACTCCATCATCCTGTGTCAAATAACGTTGTGGGAGAAAGAGACAGCTAACGTTAGGTGTTCAGCAAGCGCACCTTCTACATTCGCAATTACCTAGCAACGCCCCTTCGACACGTAGTTAAGCAGATCACAACAATAACGTTGGAGTAGAAAATGTTGGCTTTTCTAACTTAAAGTCCTTGGTAAGTGCACTGACAGCTCTGTGTTACAGCTAGCTAAACGAGAGGAAGAGACGAAGTCAATATTAATAATCTTTGGCTAAACCAACATTCAGACGATGGCAACGCTAACTAACGTTAACTAGTTAGTATTTTCGTAGCTAACAGAATAAAGAGACATGCATAACGCGACCCTATCTATTCGAATAATTAGAAAAATACACATTCCATTGACGTTAGTTTATTTTTTTTGGTACTTACGTCACAAACATGATTCCCAAAACATTGATTGCAGCAAAATTCCTTCTTCATCCCAAACTGTCGTGGTTTTATTTTTAAATTCGACCAATCGGGAGAGAGTGATTTTACCGGAAGTGCTCATGGAAGCGCATAAAGTGTTTTTTCAATAGGGTCCAGCTGCGACGTATTCAATTCAATTCAATGGGCTTTATTGGGATGGGAAACATATGTTCACATTGCCAAAGAAACTGAAATAGATAAACAAAAGTTAAATAAACAAAAAGTGAGCAGTAAATATTACACTCACGCAAGTTCAAAAAGAATAGCTTTCCTTAATTTTGGGTCAGTCACAGTGGTCAGGTATTCTACCACTGTGTACTCTCTGTTTAGGGCCAAATAGCATTCTAGTTTGCTCTGTTTTTTTGTTAATTATTTCCAACGTGTTAAGTAATTATCTTTTTGTTTTCTCATGATTTGGTTGGGTCTAATTGTGTTGTTGTTGTCCTGGGGCTCTGTTGGGTCTGTTTGTGTTGGTTAACAGAGCCCCAGGACCAGCTTGCTTAGGGCAATCTTCTCCAGGTTAATCTCTCTGTAGGTGATGGCTTTGTTATGGAAGGTTTGGAAATCGCTTCATTTTAAGTGCTTGTAGAATTTAACGGCTCTTTTCTGGATTTTGATAATTAGCAGGTACCGTCATGCCAAATTGAGTCAAATGCTTTTTTGAAGTCAACAAAGCATGAGAAGACTTTGCTTTTGTTTTGTTTTGTTTGACAATTAGGGTGTGCAGGGTGAATACGTGGTCTGTCGTATGGTAATTTGCTCAGTACATTGTTTTCACTGAGGAAATGTACAAGTCTGTTGTTAATGATAATGCAGAGGATTTCCCCAAGGTTGCTGTTGGCGCATATCCCACGGTAGTTATTGGGGTCAAGTTTGTCTCCACTTTTGTGGATTGGGGTTATCAGTCCTTGGTTCCAAATATTGGGGAAGATGCCAGAGCTGAGGATGATGTTAAAGAGTTTAAGTATAGACAATTGGAATTTGTGGTCTATATATTTTATCATTTCATGTAGGATACCATCAACACCACAGGCCTTTTTGGGTTGGAGAGTTTGTATTTTGTCCTGTAGTTCATTTAATGTAATTGGAGAATCCAGTGGGTCCTGGTAGTCTTTAATAGCTAATTCTAAGATTTGTATTTGATCATGTATATGTTTTTGCTGTTTGTTCTTTGTTATAGAGCCAAAAAGATTGGAGAAGTGGTTTATCCCACATCCTCTTTGTGTTGTTGTTTGTTTAGTGTTTTCCAATTATCCCAGAAGTGGTTAGATTCTATGGATTCTTCAATTACATTGAGCTGATTTCTGATGTGCTGTCCCTTCTTTTTCCGTAGTGTATTTCTGTATTGTTTTAATGATTCACCATAGTGAAGGCGTAGGCTCAGGTTTTCTGGGTCTCTAAGTTTTTGGTTGGATAGGTTTCTCAATTTCTTTCTTAGGTTTTTGCATTCTTCATCAAATCATTTGTCATTGTTGTTAATTTTCTTAGGTTGTCTGCTTTAGATTTTTAGATTTGATAGGAAAGCTGAGAGGTCAAATGTACTGTTTAGGCTTTCTACTGCCAAGTTTATACCTTCACTATTACAGTGAAATGTTTTGTCCTGGAAGTTGTCTAAAAGGGATTGCATTTGTTGTTGCCTAATAGTTTTTTGGTAGGTTTCTACGGTACTTTCCTTCCATCTATAGCATTTGTTAATATTGTGCAATTCCTTTGGCTTTGATGCCTCATGATTGAGTATTGCTCTGTTCAGGTAGACTGTGATTTTGCTGTGATATAATAGGGGCGTTAGTGTTAGTAATCTCTCAGATCAGTCACCCCTATGCTGCCACCTACTGTTATGTCATCTCTCAGTGCAACTCTCAGGAAAAGTTGGAACCATATAAGGAGAAGTGGGGGTCTCCAAAGGAACCATATAAGGAGAAGTGGGGGTTTCGAAATGAAACCTGGAATTCCATAACTACTAGAACCGCCATGACTTGATATACAAAGGGTATATAACAAAGTATTGAGAAACTTTTGTTATTGACCAAATACTTATTTTCCACCATAATTTGCAAATAAATTCATTAAAAATCCTACAATGTGATTTTCTGGATTTTTTTTCCTCATTTTGTCTGTCATAGTTGACGTGTACCTATGGTGAAAATTACAGGCCTCTCTCATCTTTTTAAGTGGGAGAACTTGCACAATTGGTGGCTGACTAAATACTTTTTTTCCCCACTGTACATGACTACCGGTAGGTAACGTTACGCCTACCGGTGGGTAACGTTACATACATGACTACCGGTAGGTAACGTTATGCCTACCGGTTGGTAACGTTCAAAGACACAGCGCAGAGTGAGTGAATAGACATATTTTGGGGCAGAACTGAAATTCCTTACTGTCATCTCTTATATGGTTCCTTTGAAAAAGTCCACTCCTTTCGACACCCCCACTTTTCCTGAGCGATGACACGTAACGGTAGGAGGCAGCATAGAGATCCTGAGGGGTGACTGCTCTGAGAGATGATGTCGCAGCTGGACTCCTCTCGGTTTTTACGGTCACTGGCCAAGTATGGGTAGCTGCATCCAAAGTTTGGTCGACCGGAGTATGGGCAAGTGGGTTTGACGAAAGGAGTGGGTGTATGGTTAAGCGAATCAGCTAATTGGGAAGATTTGTTGCAATTCAAGACCGTTTTGCGAGGCTGATTGGGCTGCACGGCGAGTCGATAAACCGGTGACAAGTGCACCGGTGTTATTTCCACGTGTGCTGAGGTGCTTCCTACTCGGCAGCACATTTTTTTCCCTCCCTTGATTTTATTTCAAATAGGACAACAGCCTACACAACAAATAGCTAATTTTGATAATGTTGGGTTCTATTTTTCTCATAATTGGATCTGTATGTGATGAATAACTTAGAAGGAATGCATTAATGAGGAGCATAGGTTTGTACTATACTGATATAAATTGTTTCACATAACAGGCTGTGATTCATGTGAGGAACGTTAGGGGCTAGGATGAGATAAGACTTGTATTTCTCACAGATACGAACACTGCGTCTTTGTGATCTGTGAACCTTCCAAGGACATGGGTACTGCAAAAAAAGTGCTAACTCCACAGGTTGCTATGATAAACTTATGCCTGGCAACAGTGTGCAACAAATGGAGCACCGAGGGGTTGGGACCAACCCGTGCGCCAACGGATTGGCTGAGTAAAGTCTAAACCACACTCAGTCCTTTACTCTGATTGGGGAAGAAGAGGTGGGAACTCTCTGTCAGAGTATTTGAGAAAGAACCTGTATACAATGGTTTAGTTCTCTGTCTGCCCTGCGTGGTTTTTCAGTGAGCCCGTATACGAACCTTCATACTTATCATACATACATTTTGCATATAATAAATTTAGCTTGGATTGAAGATCTCTTGATTCTTATTCCAATACCAGATTTGAATTACGCAATTTCTAACAATTGGTGACCTCCGACTGTGATCTGGTAGCGGAACTTCGCTGGGATTCACCCAGCCTATTGGACATCACTGTCGTCGAACTGTGTGTTTCACAAAGTGCCCGGGCTTCTAAAAACACAGGTAAGCAGACACCTATTGTTTATATAACTAAAGTTCTGCATATTGGCTTTATCCAAATTAATTTTGTGAAACACCTGTTTGATGTAAGTGAACCCTATTGTACTATAAATAACGATTACAGTATACTATTTCGATTTCATAATATACTATGCAAATGTTTGATAATTCTGATGGTTAAACCCATGGAATAGTAGAGGTGGCTGTGTGCCCCATAGTAGAGGTGGCTATGTGCCCCATAGTAGAGGTGGCTGTGTTCCCCATAGTAGAGGTGGCTGTGTGCCCCATAGTAGAGGTGGCTGTGTGCCCCATAGTAGAGGTGGCTGTGTTCCCCATAGTAGAGGTGGCTGTGTGCCCCATAGTAGAGGTGGCTGTGTGCCCCATAGTAGAGGAGGCTGTGTGCCCCATAGTAGAGGAGGCTGTGTGCCCCATTGTATACCTTTGTTATCTGTGTGTCCTAAGAAACTTTAGTTGTGTGACAAAGAATTACGATTGTGTGTTGAGTGTAAGTGTGTCATTTATGACTGTGTGATAGGATTATGACTGTGTATTGTGAGTGAGTGTGATAACTGTGTACTATTTTTGCTGTGTGATAACTGTATACTACGTTTAACTGTGTAATAACTGTGTACCATTTTGGCTGAGAATACAAACAATATTTTAAAACAGTAAATAATGAGAATTACAATTAGGAAATAAAGTTTAAATTGTGCAAACGTTAACAAAAGACACCCATAGGAGGTACTTTAAATAAATAGGCAGTGCGACGCTATGGCACATGTCAGTTCAGACTAGATATGACTAGGTTCAAAGGAGACACTTAAAATTCTTTAAGACAGGGGTGACGTATGCATGAGAGTGTGAATGATAAACCTGTATACCTTGATAGAAAACTAATTGGGAATCAAAGACGTCTGTGCCTGTCCAAACTGTATAAATTTGGGGATAACTGTTGGGTTTGTGGTTGCTTAAAACCGTATAACCTGTTATTGATGTTTGACATAGCATAATACTGGTTTTGAATAGTTGTGTTGAAGCAATTCGGTTTATTATTTGATTTAATGTTTGATGTTTGACATAGCATAATACTGGTTTTAGGTGCTTGGGTTGAGGCTTTTTGGTTTATTATTTGATTTAACGTTTGATGTTTGACCCTGCAAAATACTGGTTAAACAATTAGACTGAAATAATTAGGTTTATCGTTGATATATAAATATGCACCAACTTTAACTAATTAGGTGGGAATAATTTGATTTAAATAAATAGATTAAAGTACTTTAAATAATGACAGAATATTGGAAACACTAAAACGAGAAACAGCTCCTTAAGAGCCTACTCCCACTGGACACGGAAAGAGAGAGAGTTGCGAGGGGAGGGGCTGGAGACAGCGAGAGTGTGGCTTTTGAAGAGTCAGGAGAGAGAGAAGGGGGGTGATTTAGGTTGATACAAACAATTATTGAGGGGGTTAGGACTGGGGATATCTGTATCATGTTTTGTGTGTACTAACATTTTAATGGTATTACTATTACCCATTTCATTACTATTACCTATTTCAGTTTTTAAACTAAAAATATTAAACCATTAACATTAAAAGCACTTTTTATACAAAATATTGGAGTCAGTAAGGTTTTAAATTACAATTAAGAATAAATAATAAAGTTCTGAAAATAAAAGTATAGATACAACAACATTGGCAAAAATGACAGATAAAGTAATTAAAGTGTTGAAATCCGCCCTCGAGATAAATGGGGGAAAAGACGGGAAGGAATGGAAGAGGAGAGGAGAAAAGTTATACAAAGAATGGATAACAGATGGATGGATAATGGCAATGAATGGAATCCCAGGGGAAGGAGAACCGAGGACAATACTGACAGCCCTGAAGAAGAGAACAGAGAAGGCAGTAAGTGAGTGGAAAGAGGAAGGGGAGCCCCTCAAAGGGAAGTCCAAAGACGCGATGGAGAAAGCCAGGTTAAAGGAGCGGATTGAACTGAAGAAAATGTGGGAAGACAAAGCACCACCCAAGATAACAAATCGGTTGTATCCAGCCCTGCCATCGGCCCCACCGCCGTATGAAAACCCTCCAAAAACAATGGCACCAGTGTTGGAACTGACTGGGCGGGTACAGTATCAGCAGAAAGACGGCGTGCTGCAGGATACATGGGTGGGTGAAGAAGAGGTGAATAGACGAAGAAGTGACACCGAACAGATGTTGAAAGCCACACGAGAACTGAAAGAACAGATTTCTCAGCTGAGTAGACTGGATAAAGAGAAAGAAGGCTCAGAGAGAAGTACAGAGTACCGGGACTTGTGTCGAACCAGAGCAAGTGAGAGAGAAAATGAGGAAGTAGGAGGAAGTACAGCCAGTTCAACCAGTTATGACAACTATGCCGAATTAAGAAAGGAACTGAAAGTACTGGAACAGCAAGTGAGAGGAGACAGAAAGGAGTTGGCACTCACATCATTGCAAAGAGTACCAGAGCAAAGGGGGGGCCATTGTATTGATCTGGGAGAAGAAGAGGAAGAGTATGAAGACACAAAGCCGACAAAAATGCTCTATGGAGCTTTTCAAGGAGACATTTGGGATGAGGAAGGGCCTGCACAACGCACATGGGCCAAAACTCAAGGGAGAGGGGGTAACTGTGGGGGTCAGTATCCTCAAGGGAGAGGGGGTAACTGTGGGGGTCAGTATCCTCAAGGGAGAGGGGGTAACTGTGGGGGTCAGTATCCTCAAGGGAGAGGGGGTAACTGTGGGGGTCAGTACCCTCAAGGGAGAGGGGGTAACTGTGGGGGTCAGTACCCTCAAGGGAGAGGGGGTAACTGTGGGGGTCAGTACCCTCAAGGGAGAGGGGGTAACTGTGGGGGTCAGTACCCTCAAGGGAGAGGGGGTAACTGTGGGGGTCAGTATCCTCAAGGGAGAGGGGTAACTGTGGGGGTCAGTACCCTCAAGGGAGAGGGGGTAACTGTGGGGGTCAGTACCCTCAAGGGAGAGGGGGTAACTGTGGGGGTCAGTACCCTCAAGGGAGAGGGGGTAACTGTGGGGGTCAGTATCCTCAAGGGAGAGGGGGTAACTGTGGGGGTCAGTATCCTCAAGGGAGAGGGGGTAACTGTGGGGGTCAGTATCCTCAAGGGAGAGGGGGTAACTGTGGGGGTCAGTATCCTCAAGGGAGAGGGGGTAACTGTGGGGGTCAGTATCCTCTGAGAGAAACAACAGTGGGAGCTTCAGTATACAAACCCTGGCCACACAGGGATGTGCAAACTCTGGTTGACAGTTTACCCCAGCCTGAAGAATCAGGACACAGGTGGGTGAAGGCTTTTGAGAGCCTTACTGCAGCAGATGAACTCACCATAGGGGATATGGTGGCAGTGATGAACAGGTGCATGGGAGATCATGAATGCAAAGAGATACTCACACAAGCAGGCCTGAGAGGAATAGTAGGAGCAGCAACTGGTTTTGATCGATACCGAACTGTCATATGGGATGCAGTTAGAAGGAAGTATCCCACTCAGGCAAGACCAGATCTCATGAGAACACTGACGCTGAATGATGATGAAACCATACCAGCCTACATGAAGAGGGCAAAGTGCCTCTGGAGACAAGCATGGAATGAAGAGCCCACCATAAATACAATGAGTCACCTCTTCCTTGCAAACTGCCTGGGGGGACTCCCAGACCAGGCCCGGGTAGAGTGTGAAAAGGTTGTGGCACTCACAGCGAAATCCATCCCAGAGTTCACAGAGATAGCCCAACATCATGTGGAGCGATGGAGGGGAGGCAAGAGGAAGGAGGAAGACGAACTGAAGCAGCTACAGAAGAAAGTTTTGAAAAAACAATTAGCTGAAGACAAAACAGGCAAACAGATGGTTGTGACCAGCACCCCGAATAAGCAGAATGTGCAGAGTATTGATCCAGCTGCCGCCGCAGCAGCTGCAGTGGTACAGGCGCTAACTGGAATGGTGAGACCCCAGATGATGGCTCCTGTGGGGCCAAACGGGTACTGGTCTGTCGGGATGTACACAGAGCCAGACCCACCTCAACAGCCTGGTTATGCATCACGTTGTTTTAACTGTGGGGAACCAGGACACATGGCAAGATTTTGCCAACACCCACACCAGAGATTAAGAAAACGACCAAGAGGACGAGGTTATGGAGGACAGCAAGAAGGGGGTGGGCCCAGATACCCAGGTCAAAGGCCAACCTGGCAAGGCGCCCAACAATTCCAACCACAACCAGCACCCCAATATCCTGGAGGGTCAAATATCCAGCCACAGCAACTACCCAACCCTGAAATGCTGCCAAGTATGTCATGGATGGGAATGCAACACCCCAACCAGGACCCCCAATGAAGCTGCCAAGAAACCCAATCTAACCACACCACCAACATCTACTCATTTCCACCAGGGTTAGAACCGGTAGTGTTATGTTTAATTGGAGGAAGCTATTTGTGGTTGTTGTTTTTCAAATTGGTTTTTCAAACAAAAAACAACACACCTAGTATGATGTTTATAAAGCCTTGTTGTTTCAATTTTGGGGGGTTTCAGCAGGTCAAGGGTGATAGGTCTTAGAGGAGCACACACACAGTGAATTTTATGGAGTTTTTAGGTTTTGGCTGAGTTTGGGGTATATATGATTTCTTATGAGAATGAATGTCATGAGGACTTAATGAACACTTGGGATAACTAACATTTATGAAATATTTAGAATAATGGTAATGTTTAGTATACTATGGGATTAAACAGTTCGTTAAATGATTTCAATTGCCTCTGAACTCTGTTTTAACATTATGGTGTTATTTTAATCATCCACACTAGTAAATTCTAAAGGCATGAGAGGAGGACTTTAAGATAGTTTATTTTACAAAATTGAGGGTAATTTATAGTACTGTGAAAATTGTGAAGAAGATTATAATTTGGTAATAATATATATGATTTGAACCATAAAATAACAGAAGAGAGAGTGGAGGGATGGCAATTGGATAATGAATTACCAATATTAACTAAAGTGATTGTTTAGGTAGGTGGTAATATTGACACATGGCCAAATCATGTGTCAAATGGGGGATGGTATGGTAGGAGATGGTAGGATTAAATATTAAATATATACGAAGGAGAGGACAAAATACTTAAAAAAACAACAACATGTATGATAGTTTATTAACCACACCTGTATGTCAGAGGTTTTGTGCCCCACAGGTGAACTAAAGGAGAAGGTGACCCACTCTATCTAACCAGGAGACTGAATCAGGCCTGGCGGGAAGGGCCCTACCAAGTACTGCCTTTGCCAGCAGAATAGCTGAGAGATCCATCTGGGTGCATGTCACTCACTGCAAAAAGGTAAACCCAGCTACACCTGACGAACAAACACAGAGTTAGGAGAAAGATCCTATCACCACTAGTGCTCGGGGGTTGGCTCCTTAACGAAGATTCCCTTACCCTGTCTGATCATCCCTGTGTGAGTTCGATAGAAGGTGAAGCAATGGGTTGGCCTCTGGCGTCTGACATGTTCTCAGGGCGAGGGTGGGGATTCACAGGTCTCCCGACGGTAGGTAGCTGTCTGATTGTGGGGGCCATATTCCTAACACACACGGACCCTCCTGTTTCAGCCAGAAGTGGTAGTTAACCTAACACAAGTTGAAAAGGCATAGGAGACAGCTAGACGTAGGGAAAGGGGAAATACTAGGGACTTTAGGGAAGGACATCACCAATCTCCATACACAGTTTAGGGACAGGTGTAGTATTGTGAAAGTAGGGAATTATCAGAAATGGCAGTGCGACCCATATGAGGGTAGGTACTGTCTGAAAGTCTGAATTATGCTAAAACAGATTACAGACCTGACAAGTGAGATATCTTCTTCAACTGGGGCACCCTATAGAGTAAACCTCTCTGAGGGAGGTAGTGAGACGGAGTATAGACCTGAAGGAAGTAGTACAGATGGAGACGGAGTAAATAGATTTTAACCTGTGGTTGGAATGGATTCAGTATACGGTCTAAAGAGGACTGTTATGCCTGTAGGACAGCCAAACCAAGGTTGACAACTACTCCGTTCCCCTTGACAGGCTTTGACTCTCTGTCAGGTTTATCCTCCATGCAAGCCACCTGGGGATGTGGTGAAAGAGTCTTATGGTAACTTGCACTATCTGTATCCCCCGATAACAAAGTCATCCCAACCTGGGTTGCCTCAGTTTGAAGTCACAGGGGATTCTTATTGTTTTTCTAGGACTAATAAGATAGGATACAGGGTAGGGCATCTTAGCTCCTGCTCCCACACAGAGAATGTCACAAGTAAAAGAGACCATGACTAAATCTCTCCTCTTTGTTGCAGCCAGAGGATTTTAGGAACCAAAACCAGACCCGTGCTGACATCTGATGGTTGTGTGGTGATAACTGATTGTGAACTCACCTACATACGCAAACAATCAAACGTGTCAGAGACTGGTGAGTTGTCACGTAGAAAGTAGGACCTCCTCCCGGGATCCTTTGATGAAAGGATATATATCGATGGGATCCACAATCAGATCGCAGCTGGGTTTGAATCAAGTATTTTCTGGTGGTCAACAATTAATAAAAATCTAGATTGGATAAATTATATTTAATATAACCAGCAAAAGATTTATAAACCACACTCGTGATGCAATAAAGGGATTAGCTGAGCAGACAGCGGCAACTAGCTTAATGACATGGCAGAATAGAATAGCTTTAGATATGCTTGTGGCTGAACGGGACGGGGTTTGTGTTCTGTTTGGATATATGTGCTGTACTTTCATCTCCAACAACACAGCACCGGACGGGTCCGTGACCAAAGCGCTTCAGGGACTCACCACGCTGGCGAACGAACTGGTTGAGAACTCTGGTATTGATAGCTCCATAAACGGTTGGTTTGATAACATATTTGGTAAATGGAAAACTATTGTTGTAACTATTCTGGGTGAAGTTATAGCTTCTATGGGTATACTTGTTCTTTGTGGATGTTGTCTTATTTCCTGTGTCTGAGGGTTGGTGAGAAAAGGAGATGGAGAAGGTGGTTTCCAAACAGATGGTGAGATACGGCCCAATCCCGGACTCCGACCTAAGGAATGAAGGATATGACCTACCAGACTTGGAGGAGTGACACTCTAGAGGGTGTCTAAAGGGGGCCAAAATTTACTTCCCTGTTGGTGTTTTATGTTTTAATAATCTTATGTTTTGTGTTCTATTAATCCTGTGTTTTATGCTTTATTAATCAAGTTAACCATTGGGAATGTTTGTCTTTCCTTATGTGAAGGTTTGAAGTGCCTGGGAGACTTGTAGCCAACCGTTTGCAAGTTGGGTGTAGATGGAAGGACTGAAGGCCTTTTATTATCAAATTGTCTATTAATAAAAGTGTGATTCTTTTTGTTTGTATTGTATTTTAATGAGTGACACCCTAGAGGGCGTCAAAAGGGGGATTGTTGGATTCTATTTTTCTCATAATTGGATCTGTATGTGATGAATAGCTTGGAAGGAATGCATTAATGAGGAGCACTGTACTGATATGGATTGTTTCACATAACAGGCTGTTATTCATGTAAGGAACGTTAGGGGAAGGATAGATAAGACTTGTATTTCTTACAGATACGAACACTCTCTCTTTGTAGTCTGTGAAACTGTCCTTGAACATGGAGTACAGTGGAATGGTGTCTTTTGGGTGCTGACTCCGCAGGTTATTATCATAGCAACTTATGCCTGGCAACAAATGGAGTGCCGAGGAGTTGGGACCAACCCCTGCGCCAACGGATTGGCTGAATGGAGTCTGGACCACACTCAGTCCTTTGCTCTGGTTGGCCAACAGAAGAGGTGGAGGCTTTCTGTCAGAGTATTTGAAGAAGAGCTTAGAACAATGGATCAGTTCTCTGTCGGCCCTGCGTGGTTTTTCAGTGAGCCCATATACGAACCTTCATACTTATCATACATACATTTTGCATATAATAAATTTAGCTTGGATTGAATATCTCTTGTTTATGTTTTCTCTTATTCCAATACCAGATTTGAATTACGCAATTTCTAACACTGGTCACATACAGCTGATGTGTTGAAGTCCACAAACGAAGGGAAAAGGTGAGAGGAGGAGTGTGCATAGAGGCGAGAAGGAATACAATGTGGCTGCTATGAAAGTGAACTTTGTTAATGCGTGATCAGGAGTGTATTCATTCCGCCGATTCTGTTGAAAAACTTTTCTTAAACGGAAGCAAACGAAACGGGGATAAAAATACCTAAATTTGTCCAATAGAAACTCTTGTTTGCAACTGTTGGACTAATGATTAAACCCTAGATAAGCTAGATGCAGGGAAAGAGTGTACAAGGCGGTATTGAATGTGTCACTGTCTGTCATCTCAAATTTTTCTCTCAACCTGTGTGCACCTGTGTTGTAAACTTTCATTTATAGGCTAGGTTGTATCAACCTCATGATGGGTATAGTGAAAATTCGAGTATCATGTAGTAGCCTAAACCTATCGATGTGACATTGAACTGGGTGAATGGAATATGAATGACAGTCATCCAACATGCTGTAATAGAAAGATAGCTCATATAAAAATTAAAAATTAAAATGTCCTCCCTCATCATAAATGGCACTGACCGCTACTGGTGTATACAAACGTAGTAGTCCGAGTGTAGTTATTTGTGATTAAATATGTCCTCTAACTGCCAAAGTAATAAGGTTGATAGTGTAGTCTATCAAAGCAATCAGACCAATTATTTTACTAAACGTAACTTTGACTAAATGTAACTGCTTGGCTAAAGTAAAACATTTAAACTTCTTCCACTAACACAAAAATAAATGTAAAGAGTTAAAGCAAGGAAAATGACAATCTAGTTTTTAACTCGATGTCGCGCTGCCTGGGTAGCATACGTAGAATTGCATAGATACGCCCATCCCTGAAGTCCGAGGAAGTTAGCTGGCTAGACGATCTAGCTCTGCATTTTAGTTTAGCTGTCTAGCTAGCTCATTTAGTTCCAAACAAATAATAATCCACATATATATTTATTATCAATGATGGACAGGCTTCGTAGTATGATAGGGGGACGAGAAGACGAGGAAGTGGGGCTCACAGCGCAGGTAACACAGAAAGAGCGTCGTACTTTATCGGTCAGTGCTATGCGGGACCCTTGGGACGTCCCTACCCTAAACTTAACTCCTACCAATAACCCTTACTTAACTCCTACCCATAACCCTTACTTAACCCTACCCATAACCCTTACTTAACCCTACCCAGTTTAAATTTCAACTTTAATGGGGGATAGGGACGTCCCATGGATCCCGGATAGCTTGTTAACGCTAAAACTTGACTTGACTTGACTTGACACACGACGAGTCGAGTGGTGAGTGACAGTGCATTTCCGTTAACCACATCAAATGCATAATTTGATTGTTTTTAGTCACGAGTATTTCAGCTAACACTTTGTACCTTGTTGTCATTGATACACCCCACATATGTGTCGACTCCGCTGAAATAGTTTGGTAGCTAGACCAGTTTGTCGTGAACAACATTTGCGTGAGCAACTTTACAGTCTATGGCAATAGGGGAATCGGCGGTTCGTCTTCAAAATAAAAGTCCTCAATTGAAACTGATACAAACAGATACAAATTTGTGAAAACATGCCACAATTAGACTAGATAATGCTAAACAAGGTTGGAATGTTATATAAATTAAACAAAGACAATTAGTTAATTTGACAAAAAAATTGTTTAAAAATCAGTTGAAATAGGACTGTGGATGTATTTGAATTGAAAATTGCGTTGGGGACATACTTATATGCACTGTACAGCCTAACTTTTGGATTGTGCGTCCATGAAATGGGGTAACAGCCTATTCAGTGACACCCACAGAACACAACTATGTAGAGTTTACACAAGTATTAGCCTCTTAGCACTTATTGTAGGACTTTGACTGTGGGAATTCACCTCACTATTCAGTGCAATATGAAAGTCCTGCAATAAGAGCTAAGATGCTAAATCTTGTGTAAACTCTGCATAGTTGTGTTCTGTGAGTGTCACGGAGTTGGCTGATACGCCATTTCATGGGTGCACAATCCTTAAGTTAGACTGTGCAGGTCATACGCTGCCTTCAGAAAGTATTCATACCCCTTGACTTAGTCCATATTTTGTTGTTAGAGCCCCTGAATTCAAAATGGATTAAATCACATTTACACACAATCCTCATTTATGACAAAGTGAAAACATGTTTTTAGATGTTTTTTGTTGTTGGTCAAACTAACTAATAATTGTATTTTGTTGAATTTATATAACAACATTCCAACCTTGTTTAGCATTATATAGTCGAATTGTGGCATGATTCCACTATTTATATCGTTTGCATCAGTTTCAATACGCGACTTTTATTTTGAAGGCAAACCGCCGATTCGACTATTGTTGCTGACGTAGTTGTTGTTCACGACACACATGCTAGCTCGCTAGTAGGAGTAAAGCAGGGCATGCGCCGATGCTGCTCATGAGTTTAAAAAACGAGCGAGCTCTGACCATAGAGATCCTATACATCGATTACATATGTAATTGTATGGCTGTGACAGCTAACAATGTCTTATCATTAATCCCGTGTATTTGAATGCATCACTGCTCTTCACATGCCTTCACAAGGACAACACAAGAAGACAGCCTTTATCTAATCCATTCACTTAGTTGAAGACATGCAAACATTGCGTTCATTTCCCTTACTAGCAATGCACACTTCAAAACAGTTCAGTGCTGCTCAGCTGATTTACAGTACAACCATGGCTTTCCTTTTCCTGTCGCGTGACATCAGAAGCGAAGAGTGAGTTGTGCTGCTGTAGTAAAGAATAATATGCCATTTAGCAGACGCTTTTATCCAAAGCGACTTACAGTCATGCGTGCATACATTTTTTTGTTGTTGTGTGTATGGGTGGTCCCGGGGATCGAACCCACTACCTTGGCGTTACAAGCGCCGTGCTCTACCAGCTGAGCTACAGAGGATCGCGTAGAAGTTCTAAAGATACGTTATATTACTTATCTTGTTTTTGTGTGTTCAAATAGGCCTAACTGTATATTTCTCTCTCATCTTTTGCCACTGGTCAGCATTGTAGAACCATCAATAGGCAGCGAGACCTTGGGTCCCTGGGTCTGTGCGTTGGGTCGTTGCCCGTCTGTCTTGTGACACACCCTACCATTGTTCTCTCCTCAGGTCCTGGATGCCTCAAGCCTCAGCTACAGCACCCGGGTGAAGTGGTTCGTCATATGCTTCGCCTCAGGCATCCTGTGCTCCATACTGGTGAGATGTGGCCTTATTTCAGCATCATAGTGAGTCTGAAATGGCGCCCTTTTTCTCTAATATAGTGCACTACTTTTGACCCCGGGCTGTACTCTATATACGGGACAGAAACGGGTATCCCCTGTCCATATAATCTTATTCATTATAATCTAAAAGGCAAAAGTGATCTGAGATCAATACTACTCTGAGACGGTTTCTTAATAGCCTAGAGTCCCTGGCCTATTTCAGCATGGTGCCTTGTTCTTCCTGTTTGGTCCTAGCCCCCTGAAACAGACTGGCAGGTGTTCATGAAACTGTTTTGACAGGTCACTAAAGTTGACTCCGCTTCTATCCTGCTGTTATAGTTCTATACTTGAGAGTTCCCATCTTAATGAGTGCTGCTAGTCTAGGAACAGGTCCCACACTGTTCATGCACCTAAAAAGGTCAAACGGATCCTAGATCAGCACTACTTTGAGAGACTATGAATAGGGGCCCTGGCATATTTAGGCATTATTGCCCTTTTACCTGTGTCTATTTCGGCATACTTGTATTTATTTATACTGTGTGGTACCAGCACTGTCTGGACCACACAGACAGTTTCATGAGAGTTTGTGCGCTGTTGACATTTCAGTAAAGCAACTCTTGTTATACACAATATATACAAAAGTATGTGGACACCCCTTCAAATTAGTGGATTCGGCTACTTCAGCCACCCCCGTTGCTGACAGGTGTATAAAATCGAGCACACAGCCATGCAATCTCCATAGACAAACATTGGCAGTAGAATGGCCTTACTGAAGAGCTCAGTGACTTTCAACGTGGCACCGTCATAGGATGGCACCTTTCCAACAAGTAAGTTCGTGAAATTTCTGCCCTGGTAGAGCTGCCCCGGTCAACTGTAAGTGTTGTTATTGTGAAGAGGAAACGTCTAGGTGCAACAACGGCTCAGCCCCGAAGTGGTAGGCCACACAAGCTCACAGAATGGTACCGCCGAGTGCTGAAGCGTATAAAAGTCGTCTGTCCTCGGTTGCAACACTCACTACCGAGTTCCAAACTGCCTCTGGAACGTCAGCACAAGAACTGTTCATCGGGAGCTTCATGAAATGGGTTTCTATGGCCGAGCAGCCGCACACAAGCCTAAGATCACCATTCGCAATGCCAAGCGTCGGCTGGAGTGTTGTAAAGCTCGCCACCATTGGACTCTGGGGCAGTGAATCACTCTTCACCATCTGGCAGTCCAACGGACAAATCTGGGTTTGGCAGATGCCAGGAGAACGCTACCTGCCCCAATGCATATTGCCAACTGTAAAGTTTGGTGGATGAGAAATAATGGCCTGGGGCTGTTTTTCATGGTTAGAGCTAGGCCCCTTAGTTCCAGTGAAGGGAAATCTTAACGCTACAGCATTCAATGACATTCTAGACAATTCTGTACTTCCAACTTTGTGGCAACAGTTTGGGGAAGACCCTTTCCTGTTTCAGCATGACAATGCCCCGTGCACAAAGCGAGGTCCATACAGAAATCATTTGTCGAAATCGGTGTGGAAGAACTTGACTGGCCTGCACAGAGCCCTGACCTCAACCCCATCAAACACCTTTGGGATGAATTGGAACGCCGACTGTGAGCCAGGCCTAATCGCCCAACATCAGTGCTCGACCTCACTAATGCTCTTGTGGCTGAATGGAAGCAAATCCCTACAGCAATGTTCCAACATCTAGTGGAAAACCTTCCCAGAAGAGTGGAGGCTGTTATAGCAGCAAAGGGGGGGGCCAACTCCGTATTAATTACTATGGTTTTGGAATGAGTTGTTTGACGAGCAGGTGTCCACATACTTTTGGTCATGTAATGTATTTGAAGGACTTATTGTCTCTATCTGTTGTAATGTTTGTTTGAACATTCCACCTTCCCTTCCAATGCCCACAGCTGTTTCCATCCACAAAGCACTTTCTCATAAGAGTCACTTCATCATGTACAGTATATTCCCTTCTGCCATCCGCCTGCCTACAGAACAGTTGTACTGATAACAGCTCTGCATACTGATTATTCACACCATGTGGTTAACAACACTGGCGAGAGCCATTCATAGCGGAAGACCTCTCATCATGAGTCACCAGAATGTTCAGTTTTGGATAACACCATTTATAAAGGCTCATTCATGCTTGTAACGGGGTTATGAAGCATTATACCTGCAGGCTGTAAGTGAAGTGGTACCCAGTTTTGTTGTATGGACATACGACAATATGATTTATAAAAATTAAAAAAAATCCTCATTCATCATCGATTCTACTTAGGCCTAGTTCAGGAATGTGTTGAATACATTAATCATGTATTTTTATGCACCATTACTCTTTACATGCTTTCATAAGGAGATGGACCACATGAGGTAAGGTTGGTGTTGAACATCATGGTTTCTTCCACAAGGAGACACCCTTTATCTAATAGCCTAGGTCAGGGCTCTCCAAACCCTGTTCCTGGAGAGCTACCCCTCCTGTAGGTTTTCACTCCAACCCCAGTTGTAACTAACCTGATTCATCTTAGGTGGCTAGATTAGGTATCGGAGTGAACCTACAAGATGGTAGCTCTCCAGGAAAAGGGTTGGAGCAAAAACCAGACAAGCTGGTATTGCACCAGGAACAGGGTTGGAGTTAAAACCTACAGGACGGTATCGATCCAGGACAGTGTTGGAGAGCCCTTGCCTATATGATCAACAACAAAAAAGAAACCTAAATGACTGTTTTTGTGAACCAGGAAGTCAATGTGGAGATTTATATGGTGTTTTACCACTAGGTGGCGATCATGTCACATTATTGTAGTTTCAGGGAACCGTGCAATTTTCCTTAGGCCTACATCTTTTTCTAGTTGAAAATGCAATACAAAAGCAATACAAAGATGAGCATTTTTTTAAAATTTTAACTTCCTGATATTTACCAAATACCCTAATTCCAGGTGAGATTGATCTAGCGTACCTCTTCTCTTGTCTTCCAGGAGTTTATAGACAGTGGAAACGATCTGATCAGTTCAGATCAGACTGGTCATACAGCCTGATGGTAGGGTGATGCCTAGGTGGACGGGGTAATGATTTAATGTTGTGTGTTTTTAACCAGGGCACCGCACTGCTGTTCTTACCCGGCGGCACCAAGCTGTTTGCTGTGTTCTACACACTAGGGAACCTCGCTGCACTCTCCAGGTGAGTCATTCATTCATTCATCCATTCATTCATCCATTCATTCATTCATCCATCCATTCATTCATGATTTGCGAGCAATACTGTTGTTACTGCCAGAGCTAAAGGCAAAGCTATTTCCATTAAGCTATACTTAATGCATGCTTAATGCATATACGTTTTACAATTACATTACATTTCAATAGATGCCCAGAAACTAAATCTCTTCAATTAAAATTTAATGTGAGGAAATGTAACTGTAAGTTCCATCCTATCCATCTAATTTGACTTTGGATGCCAGACTTGACCAATTATTAATCTCCTGTCCCATCACCTATTTGGAATGTACACAGTAGCAGTCAGTCAGTAGCTACCCAAGTGTCCATTGAGTTCATTGTAGAGGGGTGTTCAAGTCATGGAATTAGAATGAGATCTGGTCATAGGTTCTGTCCCTGTTCCATTGATTCTATTTCTATGGTTCGGGTGTCAATAGTACCACTTGATTTGTCTGCCCTACTATGCAGTAGTTGTCTAAATGTTCAGACAGAACAGAAGTACACTGGACGGGTTTCCCTATTGAGCTTGGTGTAGTAGTCCTGTGTGGCTCAGTTGGTAAGAGCACGGCGTTGACAACACCAAGGTCATGGGTTCATTTCCCGCAGTGATCACATACAAGACATGTGGCCTATGCACTCACTGTCCTGTAAGTAAGTTGCTTTGGACACGATGTGCAGCTGTCTAGGATTAATTGTGGTATAGGGTTTCTATAGTTCAGGACATGCTGTACAGTGCATTCATGTCTTCGGTTGAATCGCTGATGGTGGAACAGGTCTGTTGGGTTTAGTTCGTCATCTAAGAATCAAGAGAGGGTTGAGCTGTCAGATGAACATATCACACGTGACTCTCCGAGATACAAGTCATACGAAAGACTGTAAAAATGGAACCCGATGCCTGTCTGCTTGGCACTCAGCATTAAGGAGATGGATTAGGGGTAAGGGTCTGTGACAGACTAGCGTCCTGTCCAGCGGGTGTACTTGTACACAGTGGTGAACCATGACTATAGGACCTAGGCCTTCAGAGGGACCAAAACTCTTCCAATACGTTATATCAAACAAAAAAATCTAGAAAATAACAGACAACATAGCATCGCTTAATGCGCCCAACATTATATCCCCTGTAGTCGGACCATTCTAGTTCTAGTGGAGGAGGAGCAATGCTTTTTGGTGACATTATGAATGAATCAAACAGGCCTGGCTGCGCTTCGGGCTGCGCTTCGGGCTGCGCTTCGGGCTGCGCTTCGGGCTGCGCTTCGGGCTGCCGTACACGCAGAGACAGAACCGGCGTGGACACAACATGTGACACACAGCATAAATAATGCGACCAGCGAAACAAAAAACACAACCTATGATAGTCTTACACCACTATCACCAATATCTACAACAACAGTTTCATGTCAAAGGTGATAGGCTCGTGGTGCTGAAAGGACAGAGACCGTAATACCTGTGCACTCCATGGCGCTGAAGGAGAGACAGTTTTGGTCAAACACATAGACTGGAGACAGCAGTCACACGCAGCATCAAATAATGTTAAAGAATAAGCATCCCATCCACTCCAGTAGGCCCCATGAAATCATACCAATAGAAAAGCACAACCATTTCATGTACAAAATGAAATTAACAAACCAGCTATAACTTCCCATTGCAAATGTATTTTATCACGTTCGTTACACTAACCGGTGATCTAAAGTTTAAATGCAACAATGTTTCATTCTTTTCAAATAGATAGCTAACAAAAACAGTGCCACTCACCAGATTATGATAATTTGTAAACAAAGTTTGAAAGGTAATCTTGAAAAGGGTGATGCTAACAAATTAGCAACAACATCCACTTTGAAGTTGATAACTGCTGCTGTAGCCGCCGTCGCCATTCTTACACTACTACAACACAAGATAGCTAACATCACACTACTACAACACAAGGTAGCTAACATTATCACACTACTACAACACAAGCTAGCTAACATTGTCAAACTACTATAACACAAGCTAGCTAACATCACACAACTACAACACAAGCTAGCTAACGTTGTCACACTACCACAACACAAGCTAGCTAAAGTTACTAGCGTTATCGTAGGAAAACTACTGCTTGTGCCACTGATTATTTTCTCTTGCGCTCTCAGTAGTTTTACTTACTCTCCAAGATATCTGATGGTTTTGATCTAGGTTACCTAGTAATGTTTAATTTATACTCTGCTGTCAGACGAAGATGGGTGGCCCTCCCCTCTGAGCCTGGTTACTCCCCTCTGAGCCTGGTTACTCCCCTCTGAGCCTGGTTACTCTTTAAGTTTCTTCCTTTATTTGGGATTGTTTCCATGCCGCTGTGCTTCTGCTTGCTAAAATTCATTAGGTTGGTTGGTTATTACAGTCACAGATAGGTGTCGTGTCGTCTCAACGTTGTGTGTGGCTATCTGTGTGACTGTCCTTTGACAGATTGACACAGTGTCCATTTTGTGTCGAATGGGAAACTCTCACATCTCTTTGTTTCAGGTGTCATCTAAAAAAATGTAAAATGCCAATGGCGACAGCTAGTCTTACTGGGGTCCGACACAACAACAAAAAGGCATTACAGACAAAATACTTGACAATTTACATACATTTAAAAACATAAACATGTAGTGTGTTTGTGTGTGCATCTATCAGTTACACATACATGTCAGTACATACACACAACAAGTAGGTCGCATTGGGGAGAGGCGTTGTGCCGTGAGGTGTTGCTTTATTCGTTTTTTGAAACCAGGTTTGCTGTTCACTTGCGCTATATGAGGTGGAAGGGAGTTCAATGCACTCATGGCTATGAAAATGTATGCACTCACTAACTGTAAGTCGCTCTGGATAAGAGCGTCTGCTAAATGACTAAACTTTTTTTTTTTTTTAATGGCTCTGTATAATACTGTATGTTTCTTTGAATTTGTTCTGGACCTGGGAACTGTGAAAAGACCCCAGGTGGTACAGTGGGGAAAAAAAGTATTTAGTCAGCCACCAATTGTGCAAGTTCTCCCACTTAAAAAGATGAGAGAGGCCTGTAATTTTCATCATAGGTACACGTCAACTATGACAGACAAATTGAGAAAATAAAATCCAGAAAATCACATTGTAGGATTGTTAATGAATTTATTTGCAAATTATGGTGGAAAATAAGTATTTGGTCACCTACAAACAAGCAAGATTTCTGGCTCTCACAGACCTGTAACTTCTTCTTTAAGAGGCTCCTCTGTCCTCCACTCGTTACCTGTATTAATGGCACCTGTTTGAACTTGTTATCAGTATAAAAGACACCTGTCCACAACCTCAAACAGTCACACTCCAAACTCCACTATGGTCAAGACCAAAGAGCTGTCAAAGGACACCAGAAACAAAATTGTAGACCTGCACCAGGCTCGGAAGACTGCATCTGCAATAGGTAAGCAACTTGGTTTGAAGAAATCAACTGTGGAAGCAATTATTAGGAAATGGAAGACATACAAGACCACTGATAATCTCCCTCGATCTGGGGCTCCACGCAAGATCTCACCCCGTGGGGTCAAAATGATCACAAGAACGGTGAGCAAAAATCCCAGAACCACATGGGGGGACCTAGTAAATGACCTGCAGAGAGCTGGGACCAAAGTAACAAAGCCTACCATCAGTAACACACTACGCCGCCAGGGACTCAAATCCTGCAGTGCCAGACGTGTCCCCCTGCTTAAGCCAGTACATGGCCAGGCCCGTCTGAAGTTTGCTAGAGTGCATTTGGATGATCCAGAAGAGGATTGGGAGAATGTCATATGGTCAGATGAAACCAAAATATAACCTTTTGGTAAAAACTCAACTCGTCGTGTTTGGAGGACAAAGAATGCTGAGTTGCATCCAAAGAACACCATACCTACTGTGAAGCATGGGGGTGGAAACATCATGCTTTGGGGCTTTTTTTCTGCAAAGGGACCAGGACGACTGATCCGTGTAAAGGAAAGAATGAATGGGGCCATGTATCGTGAGATTTTGAGTGAAAACCTCCTTCCATCAGCAAGGGCATTGAAGATGAAACGTGGCTGGGTCTTTCAGCATGACAATGATCCCAAACACACCGCCCGGGCAACGAAGGAGTGGCTTCGTAAGAAGCATTTCAAGGTCCTGGAGTGGCCTAGCCAGTCTCCAGATCTCAACCCCATAGAAAATCTTTGGAGGGAGTTGAAAGTCCGTGTTGCCCAGCGACAGCCCCAAAACATCACTGCTCTAGAGGAGATCTGCATGGAGGAATGGGCCAAAATACCAGCAACAGTGTGTGAAAACCTTGTGAAGACTTACAGAAAACGTTTGACCTGTGTCATTGCCAACAAAGGGTATATAACAAAGTATTGAGAAACTTTTGTTATTGACCAAATACTTATTTTCCGCCATAATTTGCAAATAAATTAATTAAAAATCCTACAATGTGATTTTCTGGAAAAAAAATGCTCATTTTGTCTGTCATAGTTGACGTGTACCTATGATGAAAATTACAGGCCTCTCTCATCTTTTTAAGTGGGAGAACTTGCACAATTGGTGGCTGACTAAATACTTTTTCCCCCCACTGTATGTCTGGTGGGGTAACTGTGTGTGTCAGAGCTGTGTGTAAGTTGACTATGCAAACAATTTGGAATTTCTAACACATTTATGATTCTAATAAGAACAAGAAGTGACACAGTCAGTCTTTCCTCAACTCTTAGCCAAGAGAGACTGGCATGCGTCGTATTAATATCAGCCCTCTGAATACAATGAAGAGCAAGACGTGCCGCTCTGTTCTGGGCCAGCTGCAGCTTAATTAGGTCTCGTGTTTGTTTACACAGTGACAACAGCGTGTGAAAGATACTGGGACAGTGTCTTGTGTGTCCTGACTCCTGGTTACTGTTCTGAACCACAAACAGTGGTGTTATGTTTACTACAGAGCGGCAGGTAGTGGGTAAGAGTGTTGTGCCAGTAACCGAAAGGTCGCTGGTTCTAACCCCGAGCCGACTAGGTGAAAAAATCTGTCGATGTGCCCTTAATCAAGGCACTTAACCCTAATTGCTCCTGTAAGTCGCTCTGGATAAGAGCGTCTGCTAAAATGACTAAAATGTAAATGTTTACACTGGACTTGCGTTCCAAATGGAACCCTATTCCCTTTGTAGTGCACTACTTTTGACCAGGGCCCATATAGGGCACTACGTATGGAATAGGGTGCCATTTGGGACACGGACAGGGCTTTGTTCCAGTATGTCCACATAGTAACTTGAAGTGCTCAGTTAAGGCGGCGTATATTCAGCTAAGCAGGTTCATAAGTAACTCATAAGTGCCACATTGTATAATATTTAGGCTCACAAGCCCTTCAGCATATTGGTGGTTATGTAATGGTTACTTTAACGGTTACTACTACTCAAACTGGTTCTGTTGGAAAAGCTTGTCTGCCTGAGGGGAAGTTGGCTATTTATTTAGCAGTAACACTTGCCACTGTTTTCCAGGGATTCCTATGTGGCCATGTGGTTTGACACACTGACTTGCTGGATCGATTAAAATCGGACTAAAATGCCTTAGAACCTTATGAGCTCACGAAGAGCTCATAAAGACTGTTGAAGAGGCAGTGTGCAAACTGATCCAAAAGGTTTGTTCTTGAACACTGCTGTAGGTGAGGGAAATTTGACCAGAAATATTGCAGATTGCACCTTTTTTTAATGAACCATTGAACAGCATGAAATATTGTAAATTGCACCTTTTTAAATGAACCATTTGAACAGCAGGAAATATATTGCAGATTACACCTTTTTTTAAATGAACCATTGAACAGCATGAAATATTGCAGATTGCACCTTTTTTAAATGAACCATTGAACAGCAGGAAATATATTGCAGATTGCACCTTTTTTTAAATGAACCATTGAACAGCAGGAAATATTTCAGATTGCACCTTTTTTTAAATGAACCATTTAAAGTCTAGCTTCCTGGATATTTTACGAAAGGTGTACCACAGGGGTTGTTATTGGGACCTGTTCTCTATCTGTTATAATGTGTAATATTCATCTGTATGCAGACGGTACTGTTGCCGTTGACGACGCAACTGTAGACCAGGCGTTGCTATAACTGCAATCTGACTTTGTTGCCTTACAAAATGCCCTTGTTGGTTTAAAACTTGTACTTAAATGTGGGCAAGACTAAATATATGTTATTCTCTAATTTTACATTGTATTGGTTGTTGTATTGCCATGATCAGGGCACCCTTGGGAATGAGACCATCGGGTTTCCCTGAATAAATAAAGAAGAATAAAAAAAATCTATACATTTAACAGCATGAAATATTGCAGATTGCAGCTTTTTAATGAACCATTGGAACAGTAGGAAATATTGCAGATTGCACCTTTTTTTTAAATGAACAATTGAACCATAGGAAATATCGCAGAATTCAGCTTTTTAATGTAGGCTGTGCGGGTAGGCTGGTCTACATGAGATTATTGTGGATAAGAGCGAGAATATTTGTATTTGTCAAACAGCAGTCAAGCATGGATCATCATGTCACCAGAATAAGAGAAAAGCTCATCACCGTGCACTTTCACCACCCTGTGAAGTTCATCATAACTTATTTAATCTACAGTATAGCCTAACGAACTGCTTGGTTTCCCAAGTCGTAGTGGGAGGACCACATCATATAATCGCGTGACAAGTTGACTTCGATATGATGGTTATTATATCAATATTTGCGTATAAAGGCCTTTTCACCACCATTTCTCGCCTAATTAATTTTACAAAGACAAAAAGATCCCACCATGTCGAACAAATTATCTTTCGAAATTTATAAAATTGTACCGAAACTTCCTGTTTACATGGCAGCTGTCGTGTTTTTTGGTAAAATACGGTATGACTTTACTCGCATAAAGACTGTGGATGGAAACATGGTTAGTGGCTTTAATAATGTGCCTGTCCATTGGAGCACCTTAAGCCCTTCCTCTCCTTCCACTCCTTCTCCTCGGCTCCACTTCCTCTCCTTCCCCTCAGCTCCACTCCACTTCCTCTCCTTCCCCTCAGCTCCACTCCACTTCCTCTCCTTCCCCTCAGCTCCACTCCACTTCCTCTCCTTCTCCTCAGCTCCACTTCCTCTCCTTCCCCTCAGCTCCACTCCACTTCCTCTCCTTCCCCTCAGCTCCACTCCACTTCCTCTCCTTCCCCTCAGCTCCACTCCACTTCCTCTCCTTCCCCTCAGCTCCACTCCACTTCCTCTCCTTCCCCTCAGCTCCACTCCACTTCCTCTCCTTCCCCTCAGCTCCACTCCACTTCCTCTCCTTCCCCTCAGCTCCACTCCACTTCCTCTCCTTCTCCTCAGCTCCACTCCACTTCCTATCCTTCCCCTCAGCTCCACTCCACTTCCTCTCCTTCTCCTCAGCTCCACTTCCTCTCCTTCCCCTCAGCTCCACTCCACTTCCTCTCCTTCCCCTCAGCTCCACTCCACTTCCTCTCCTTCCCCTCAGCTCCACTCCACTTCCTCTCCTTCCCCTCAGCTCCACTCCACTTCCTCTCCTTCCCCTCAGCTCCACTCCACTTCCTCTCCTTCCCCTCAGCTCCACTCCACTTCCTCTCCTCCCTCCTTCCCCTCAGCTCCACCCCACTTCCTCTCCTTCCCCTCAGCTCCACTCCACTTCCTCTCCTCCTCCTTCTCCTCAGCTCCACTCCACTTCCTCTCCTTCCCCTCAGCTCCACTCCACTTCCTCTCCTTCCCCTCAGCTCCACTTCCTCTCCTTCCCCTCAGCTCCACTCCACTTCCTCTCCTTCCCCTCAGCTCCACTCCACTTCCTCTCCTTCCCCTCAGCTCCACTCCACTTCCTCTCCTTCTCCTCAGCTCCACTTCCTCTCCTTCCCCTCAGCTCCACTCCACTTCCTCTCCTTCTCCTCAGCTCCACTCCACTTCCTCTCCTTCTCCTCAGCTCCACTCCACTTCCTCTCCTTCTCCTCAGTTCCACTCCACTTCCTCTCCTTCTCCTCAGTTCCACTCCACTTCCTCTCCTTCTCCTCAGCTCCACTCCACTTCCTCTCCTTCCCCTCAGCTCCACTCCACTTCCTCTCCTTCCCCTCAGCTCCACTCCACTTCCTCTCCTCCCTCCTTCCCCTCAGCTCCACTCCACTTCCTCTCCTTCCCCTCAGCTCCACTCCACTTCCTCTCCTTCCCCTCAGCTCCACTCCACTTCCCCTCCTTCCCCTCAGCTCCACTCCACTTCCTCTCCTCCTCCTTCCCCTCAGCTCCACTCCACTTCCTCTCCTTCCCCTCAGCTCCACTCCACTTCCTCTCCTCCCTCCTTCCCCTCAGCTCCACTCCACTTCCTCTCCTTCTCCTGAGCTCCACTCCACTTCCTCTCCTCCTCCTTCCCCTCAGCTCCACTCCACTTCCTCTCCTTCCCCTCAGCTCCACTCCACTTCCTCTCCTTCCCCTCAGCTCCACTCCACTTCCTCTCCTCCCTCCTTCTCCTCAGCTCCACTCCACTTCCTCTCCTTCCCCTCAGCTCCACTCCACTTCCTCTCCTCCTCCTTCCCCTCAGCTCCACTCCACTTCCTCTCCTCCTCCTTCCCCTCAGCTCCACTCCGCTTCCTCTCCTCCCTCCTTCCCCTCAGCTCCACTCCACTTCCTCTCCTTCTCCTCAGCTCCACTCCACTTCCTCTCCTCCCTCCTTCCCCTCAGCTCCACTCCACTTCCTCTCCTTCCCCTCAGCTCCACTCCACTTCCTCTCCTTCCCCTCAGCTCCACTCCACTTCCTCTCCTTCCCCTCAGCTCCACTCCACTTCCTCTCCTTCCCCTCAGCTCCACTCCACTTCCTCTCCTCCCTCCTTCCCCTCAGCTCCACTCCACTTCCTCTCCTTCTCCTCAGCTCCACTCCACTTCCTCTCCTCCTCCTTCCCCTCAGCTCCACTCCACTTCCTCTCCTCCCTCCTTCTCCTCAGCTCCACTCCCCTTCCCCTCAGCTCCACTCCACTTCCTCTCCTCCTCCTTCCCCTCAGCTCCACTCCACTTCCTCTCCTCCCTCCTTCCCCTCAGCTCCACTCCACTTCCTCTCCTTCCCCTCAGCTCCACTCCACTTCCTCTCCTTCCCCTCAGCTCCACTCCACTTCCTCTCCTCCCTCCTTCCCCTCAGCTCCACTCCACTTCCTTTCCTTCTCCTCAGCTCCACTCCACTTCCTCTCCTTCTCCTCAGCTCCACTCCACTTCCTCTCCTTCTCCTCAGCTCCACTCCACTTCCTCTCCTTCCCCTCAGCTCCACTCCACTTCCTCTCCTTCCCCTCAGCTCCACTCCACTTCCTCTCCTTCCCCTCAGCTCCACTCCACTTCCTCTCCTTCCCCTCAGCTCCACTCCACTTCCCCTCCTTCCCCTCAGCTCCAATCCACTTCCTCTCCTCCTCCTTCCCCTCAGCTCCACTCCACTTCCTCTCCTCCTCCTTCCCCTCAGCTCCACTCCACTTCCCCTCCTTCCCCTCAGCTCCACTCCACTTCCTCTCCTCCTCCTTCCCCTCAGCTCCACTCCACTTCCTCTCCTTCCCCTCAGCTCCACTCCACTTCCTCTCCTCCCTCCTTCCCCTCAGCTCCACTCCACTTCCTCTCCTTCTCCTCAGCTCCACTCCACTTCCTCTCCTCCTCCTTCCCCTCAGCTCCACTCCACTTCCTCTCCTTCCCCTCAGCTCCACTCCACTTCCTCTCCTTCCCCTCAGCTCCACTCCACTTCCTCTCCTTCCCCTCAGCTCCATTCCACTTCCTCTCCTCCCTCCTTCTCCTCAGCTCCACTCCACTTCCTCTCCTTCCCCTCAGCTCCACTCCACTTCCTCTCCTCCTCCTTCCCCTCAGCTCCACTCCACTTCCTCTCCTCCTCCTTCCCCTCAGCTCCACTCCACTTCCTCTCCTCCCTCCTTCCCCTCAGCTCCACTCCACTTCCTCTCCTTCTCCTCAGCTCCACTCCACTTCCTCTCCTCCCTCCTTCCCCTCAGCTCCACTCCATTTCCTCTCCTTCCCCTCAGCTCCACTCCACTTCCCCTCCTTCCCCTCAGCTCCACTCCACTTCCACTCCTTCCCCTCAGCTCCACTCCACTTCCTCTCCTCCTCCTTCCCCTCAGCTCCACTCCACTTCCTCTCCTACCCCTCAGCTCCACTCCACTTCCTCTCCTTCTCCTCAGCTCCACTCCACTTCCTCTCCTTCCCCTCAGCTCCACTCCACTTCCTCTCCTCCCTCCTTCCCCTCAGCTCCACTCCACTTCCTCTCCTTCTCCTCAGCTCCACTCCACTTCCTCTCCTTCTCCTCAGCTCCACTCCACTTCCTCTCCTCCTCCTTCCCCTCAGCTCCACTCCACTTCCTCTCCTTCTCCTCAGCTCCACTCCACTTCCTCTCCTCCCTCCTTCCCCTCAGCTCCACTCCACTTCCTCTCCTTCTCCTCAGCTCCACTTCCTCTCCTTCCCCTCAGCTCCACTCAATCAATCAATTTTATTTTATATAGCCCTTCTTACATCAGCTAATATCTCGAAGTGCTGTACAGAAACCCAGCCTAAAACCCCAAACAGCTAGTAATGCAGGTGTAGAAGCACGGTGGCTAGGAAAAACTCCCTAGAAAGGCAAAACCTAGGAAGAAACCTAGAGAGGAACCAGGCTATGAGGGGTGGCCAGTCCTCTTCTGGCTGTGCCGGGTGGAGATTATAACAGAACCATGCCAAGATGTTCAAAAATGTTCATAAGTGACAAGCATGGTCAAATAATAATCAGGAATAAATCTCAGTTGGCTTTTCATAGCCGATCATTAGAGTTTAAAACAGCAGGTCTGGGACAGGTAGGGGTTCCATAACCGCAGGCAGAACAGTTTAAACTGGAATAGCAGCAAGGCCAGGCGGACTGGGGACAGCAAGGAGTCACCACGGCCGGTAGTCCCGACGTATGGTCCTAGGGCTCAGGTCTCTCAGTTGGCTTTTCATAGCCGATCATTTAGAGTTGAAAACAGCAGGTCTGGGACAGGTAGGGGTTTCGTAGCCGCAGGCAGAACAGTTGAAACTGGAATAGCAGCAAGGCCAGGCGGACTGGGGACAGCAAGGTGTCATCATGCCCGGTAGTCCTGACGTATGGTCCTAGGGCTCAGGTTCTCAGAGAGAAAGAGAGAACGAGAGAATTAGAGAGAGCATACTTAAATTCACACAGGACACTGGATAAGACAGGAGAAGTACTCCAGGTATAACCAACTAACCCCAGCCCCCCGACACATAAACTACTGCAGCATAAATACTGGAGGCTGAGACAGGAGCGGTCCGGAGACACTGTGGCCCCATCCGAAGAAACCCCGGACAGGGCCAAACAGGAAGGATATAACCCCACCCACTCCGCCAAAGCACAGCCCCCGCACCACTAGAGGGATATCCCCAACCACCAACTTACAATCCTGAGACAAGGCCGAGTATAGCCCACAGAGGTCTCCACCACAGCACAAACCAAGGGGGGGCGCCAACCCAGACAGGAAGATCACGTCAGTAACTCAACCCACTCAAGTGACGCACCCCTCCCAGGGACGGCATGAAAGAGCACCAGCAAGCCAGTGACTCAGCCCCTGCAACAGGGTTAGAGGCAGAGAACCCCAGTGGAGAGGGGAACCGGCCCGGCAGAGACAGCAAGGGCTGTTCGTTGCTCCAGCCTTTCCGTTCACCTTCACACTCCTGGGCCAGACTACACTCAATCATATGACCTACTGAAGAGATAAGTCTTCAGTAAAGACTTAAAGGTTGAGACCGAGTCTGCGTCTCTCACATGGGTAGGCAGACTGTTCCATAAAAATGGAGATCTATAGGAGAAAGCCCTGCCTCCCGCTGTTTGCTTAGAAATTCTAGGGACAATTAGGAGGCCTGCGTCTTGTGACCGTAGCGTACGTATTGGTATGTACGGCAGGACCAACTCGGAAAGATAGGTAGGAGCAAGCCCATGTAACGCTTTATAGGTTAACAGTAAAACCTTGAAATCAGCCCTTGCCTTAACAGGAAGCCAGTGTAGGGAAGCTAGCACTGGAGTAATATGATCAAATTTCTTGGTTCTAGTCAGGATTCTAGCAGCCGTATTTAGCACTAACTGAAGTTTATTTAGTGCTTTATCCGGGTAGCCGGAAAATAGAGCATTGCAGTAGTCTAATCTAGAAGTAACAAATGCATGGATTAATTTTTCTGCATCATTTTTGGACAGAAAATTTCTGATTTTTGCAATGTTACGTAGATGGAAAAAAGCTGTCCTTGAAACAGTCTTGATATGTTCGTCAAAAGAGAGATCAGGGTCAAGAGTAACGCCTAGGTCCTTCACAGTTTTATTTGAGACGACTTTACAACCATCAAGATGAATTGTCAGATTTAACAGAAGATCTCTTTGTTTCTTGGGACCTAGAACAAGCATCTCTGTTTTGTCCGAGTTTAAAAGTAAAAAGTTTTCAGCCATCCACTTCCTTATGTCTGAAACACAGGCTTCTAGCGAGGGCAATTTTGGGGCTTCACCATGCTTCATTGAAATGTACAGCTGTGTGTCATCCGCATAGCAGTGAAGCCCCTCTCCTTCCCCTCAGCTCCACTCCACTTCCTCTCCTTCCCCTCAGCTCCACTCCACTTCCTCTCCTCCCTCCTTCCCCTCAGCTCCACTCCACTTCCTTTCCTTCTCCTCAGCTCCACTCCACTTCCTCTCCTTCTCCTCAGCTCCACTCCACTTCCTCTCCTTCTCCTCAGCTCCACTCCACTTCCTCTCCTTCCCCTCAGCTCCACTCCACTTCCTCTCCTTCCCCTCAGCTCCACTCCACTTCCTCTCCTTCCCCTCAGCTCCACTTCCTCTCCTTCCCCTCAGCTCCACTCCACTTCCCCTCCTTCCCCTCAGCTCCAATCCACTTCCTCTCCTCCTCCTTCCCCTCAGCTCCACTCCACTTCCTCTCCTCCTCCTTCCCCTCAGCTCCACTCCACTTCCCCTCCTTCCCCTCAGCTCCACTCCACTTCCTCTCCTCCTCCTTCCCCTCAGCTCCACTCCACTTCCTCTCCTTCCCCTCAGCTCCACTCCACTTCCTCTCCTCCCTCCTTCCCCTCAGCTCCACTCCACTTCCTCTCCTTCTCCTCAGCTCCACTCCACTTCCTCTCCTCCCTCCTTCCCCTCAGCTCCACTCCACTTCCTCTCCTTCTCCTCAGCTCCACTCCACTTCCTCTCCTTCCCCTCAGCTCCACTCCACTTCCTCTCCTTCCCCTCAGCTCCACTCCACTTCCTCTCCTTCTCCTCAGCTCCACTCCACTTCCTCTCCTTCTCCTCAGCTCCACTCCACTTCCTCTCCTTCCCCTCAGCTCCACTCCACTTCCTCTCCTTCCCCTCAGCTCCACTCCACTTCCTCTCCTTCCCCTCAGCTCCACTCCACTTCCTCTCCTTCCCCTCAGCTCCACTCCACTTCCTCTCCTCCTCCTTCCCCTCAGCTCCACTCCACTTCCTCTCCTTCCCCTCAGCTCCACTCCACTTCCTCTCCTTCTCCTCAGCTCCACTCCACTTCCTCTCCTCCTCCTTCCCCTCAGCTCCACTCCACTTCCTCTCCTCCCTCCTTCTCCTCAGCTCCACTCCCCTTCCCCTCAGCTCCACTCCACTTCCTCTCCTCCTCCTTCCCCTCAGCTCCACTCCACTTCCTCTCCTCCCTCCTTCCCCTCAGCTCCACTCCACTTCCTCTCCTTCCCCTCAGCTCCACTCCACTTCCTCTCCTTCCCCTCAGCTCCACTCCACTTCCTCTCCTCCCTCCTTCCCCTCAGCTCCACTCCACTTCCTCTCCTTCTCCTCAGCTCCACTCCACTTCCTCTCCTTCTCCTCAGCTCCACTCCACTTCCTCTCCTTCCCCTCAGCTCCACTCCACTTCCTCTCCTTCCCCTCAGCTCCACTCCACTTCCTCTCCTTCCCCTCAGCTCCACTCCACTTCCTCTCCTTCCCCTCAGCTCCACTCCACTTCCCCTCCTTCCCCTCAGCTCCACTCCACTTCCTCTCCTCCTCCTTCCCCTCAGCTCCACTCCACTTCCTCTCCTCCTCCTTCCCCTCAGCTCCACTCCACTTCCTCTCCTCCTCCACTCAGAGCAGTGTGTTTTTATATCAGCAGTGTCCACCTTCCTCTCCTCTCCCCCTCTTTCACCCTGTGGCTGTCAGAGGCTGCCTGTCTGTCTCATCATCTGACCTGATCACCTCAAGACCTGCCTCTCCTCTCCTCCCTCCTCCACCTCAGCTTCACTCCATTCTCCTCTCCCCCTTCCTCCACCTCAGCTTCACTCCATTCTCCTCTCCCCCCTCCTCCACCTCAGCTTCACTCCATTCTCCTCTCCCCCTTCCTCCACCTCAGCTTCACTCCATTCTTCCCCTTCCTCTACCTCAGTTTCACTCCATTCTCCTCTCCCCCCTCCTCCAGCTCAGTTTCACTCCATTCTCCTCTCCCCCCTCCTCCACCCCAGCTTCACTCCATTCTCCTCTCCCCCCTCCTCCACCTCAGCTTCACTCCATTCTCCTCTCCCCCCTCCTCTACCTCAGTTTCACTCCATTCTCCTCTCCCCCCTCCTCCACTTCATCTTCACTCCATTCTCCTCTCCCTCCACTTCATCTTCACTCCATTCTCCTCTCCCTCCACTTCATCTTCACTCCATTCTCCTCTCCCTCCACTTCATCTTCACTCCATTCTCCTCTCCCTCCACCTCATCTTCACTCCATTCTCCTCTCCCCCTTCCTCCACCTCAGTTTCACTCCATTCTCCTCTCCCTCCACCTCAGCTTCACTCCATTCTCCTCTCCCTCCACCTCAGCTTCATTCCATTCTCCTCTCCCTCCACCTCAGCTTCACTCCACTTCACCCCGTGGCTGTCTGAGAGCCTGTTTGCGTCACCAGTCACAGACAGACGGATGTGATGCTCCGCAATCACACAGCCCACTCAGACGTGCACGCACGGGCACACACACACACACACACACACACACACACACACACACACACACACACTCACTCACACACAGCGCACTCAAGCGAACCGTCCCACTCAGCCCGCTGGGGCTAGATGGATAGGTAGCAGGCAGGGTCTTTGTGTGAAAGCAGATGACGTAGGTTAGGTGGATGCATCTCTCCAGAGCTGAGGGGGAGGAAGTGATGAATGGATAAAAATATGTCCGATCCATCAGAGCTGGACATGAAATTGGGCGGGTACTAAACTACTGATACCGATGACTGGTCATGTAAGTGTGACGTGGTGGTGACTGTTGTACGTGGGTTTAAATGTTACTGCGTTCCATGTAATGTTCCTACAAGCTGTTATTATTATATTATAAGCTGTAGGCAATAATAGATGGCTTAGTATATAGCCAGCCACAGAATATCTATTCACACTGTTGAAATGAGAATGCATTTGTTTTGCTTGACAATGATGTAAATAGCATTTTTTTCCCCTTTTTTTTTTTTTTAAAGGGGCAATCTGCTTATTGACTCAAATGAGTGCTATAAATAGCCACTGATTCTTGAAGAATATATTCTACATGGCTCACGAGCTTAGTTCAACTGTCTTACTCCATCACAACCCAAAATAGAAGATTGTTTACTCCATCACAACCCAAAATAGAAGATTGTAAACAACCACTGTATAGCTTCAAAACATGATTAAAACGATCATCTAGACGTCATGGATGGTTAGTCCTTGCAATAATTGCTCTGCCCTATACATTTACGAGTGGTTAAATTTCTCCAGCCCCATCCCTCAGCTGTTTACCAAAAAAAAAAAAGTGGTGGGGTGTTTTTGTTGTTTGAATCCCAGATTGCCCCCCTTTTTTTTTAAAGGTCTCTTTTATCATCACCTGTGTGATCAATATGTTGTCTATTGAATGTGTAACCCATAGAAATATAATCTATTTGACAATGTTTCTATGGTAACCAGTGTGTGTTCCTTTTATCCGTCTGCAGCACCTGTTTCCTGATGGGACCCCTTAAGCAGCTGAAGAGAATGTTTGAACCCACAAGGCTGATAGCCACCTGTGTGGTGCTGGTAACTAGGCTACTGCACATACACAGCTGTTCAATACGCCTAACTTCTGCTTGTTGAAGTGACATGCATTGACAGCTATCGTTCATTTTTTTACATTTACATTTTAGTCATTTTAGCGGACGCTCTTATCCAGAGCGACTTACAGGAGCAATTAGGGTTAAGTGCCTTGCTCAAGGGCACATCGACAGATTTTTCACCTAGTCGGCTTGGGGATTAGAACCAGCGACCTTTCGGTTACTGGCACAACGCTCTTAACCACTAAGCTACCTGTTAACCTAGAACAAAAATCCTGCGTTTTTTAATTTGGTCTGATACTGTTCATGTTTACGTGGTCTGTCCATGAGCGGTGAATGTATTGTAAACAATTGAGTTGATTTCATTGAGTTTATTGACATGACATTGACGTAAAAAAAAAAAGACATACACGGGTGGCCTAGTCAACTAATGTTAAGTTAATCAACTACATAAAACGATAATTGTAAGAAATCCCACAGCACCTTTTCTTACTAGCACTGACTTTGCTGATAGCGCCTAATATTGAGGAAAAGTTTGATTTACTATGACTGTGATGATAAGTGGTTGTCTCATCTAGCTACGTTAAGATGAATGCACTAACTGTGAGTCACTCTGGCCAAGAGTGATTTTAAATGTCAATGTAAGTAAAAACGAGTACTTCAACAGTTAATGCTTAGGTCTAGTAGTTATGTTCTATACAGCTGCCTTAAGTCTATCATGCCGATATCAGCAAACAGAGCAGCTGCATCCCCACTTTCAAAATAGGGGTGCAAATGTATGTTTTCAAGATAGAGAACTTTGAAAACACACAGTGTCACAGTATGATGCGTTTTGGATCACATCTCCTTTAAGACACTTGTTTAGTCAGTGTTACATAATACTGATGTGTTTTGGATAATAGTCTGTCACTAGTTTAGGACAGACAGACACTTGTTTTTCCATGACTGAAAAAGTCAAAACATTTAAAATGACAACTTAAAGGGCGACTGCAACTTCCTGTTTTGGCCTCGTTTTAGATTTGGTTCATTAGGAAATGCTAATGTAAATGAAATGCTAGCGGCCATGACTTAATTCAAACGTGAGTTGGTTTCAGGGTGTGGTTTGATGTCGGTGTCTCGTGTGTGTTCGCAGGTGGGAAGAGTTAACCAAATTATTTTGCCAATTAGCTTCAGCCGGCTGGTGTGCGACCGTGGCAAAGTTTGTTTAACTTTGGATAGCCTGTCTCCAGGGCTATAAATTACACAATTTAAATGAGACAATATTTTAATGTTCCACACCTTTTTAGTTTTGTAATGAAATGCTTTGAACATTTGTATATCAATTTCTACAATGTATAGTTGGTTTGAGGTTTTTAAGTCATTGAAATTTGGAGCTATTGGAATTTTAACATATTGTCCCATGTACGTTGTGTAATTTACAGATGGTCCCTAACTAGCCCCATTGGCATATCCAAAGTTGACCCAAATTTACCACAGGCATTACGATCGGGTCACGTGCAGCTGCACTCCGAATTGATGATTACTCTGTGTGCTGCCAGCTGTGGACATGTGGGCAGGATTGAAACCAACCTTAATTTACGTTCTGATGCAGACAGGACCACAAGTCTCACAAAACTCTGTTTTGGACGAGACTGACTTTATTTTTAAGTTATCCTATTTAAACTCTGACTCATATCGATGCCACATAGGCTGTTTTCGAAAATAAGAAGTTCTTTTTTAGGGGCAGTTGCTCTTTAAGGTTGATCTGCTGTTAGGGTAAGTCAAAACACACACAAGCTGAGTGGTAATGGGAAGTAAATCCCTCACAGTAGATGACACATTAATCAGATAATGCGTTAATAACAGTAGAATAGATAATACATTAATTGAATCAATATTCAGAAGGTTTACTTTTTGTTTTTCTCTTTCTTCCTCCAGCTCTGTCTCATTTTGACTCTTTGTGCAGTTTTCTGGGTAAGTATCTGAAAGCCTCTGAAACAGTTCAGTAGCCCTAGCACTAGACAGCTGATTCAAATAATCAAAGCTTGATGATGAGTTGATTTATTTAAATCAGCTGTGTAGTGCTAGGGTAAAAAACCAAAACGTGCAGCCCTTGGGGTCCCCAGGACCCAGTTTGGGGAAAACGCTGCCGTTTTGCACTATAACAAATGTACAACACAGCTGTTTGACAAAAGACGTGACGTTCGTTCTGTCTCTTTACTCTGCAGTGGAATAAGAAGGGACTGGCCATCATCTTCTGTATTCTACAGTTCTTAGCAATGACATGGTAAGTAACTCTCTCCTCTCACAGTGCATTCAACTGAGGCCTAGATTCAATCCGTTTACGTCGGCTCAATCGGAAATTACCTTTACATTTCAACTGCGCTATAACACGGATCTTCCGAGATACGGATTGATTCTCGCCCTAAAGGTAAAACCATAGAGATACATTCAATTCTATTGAAATATGTGTGTGAAACCCCCATATACAGTTGCAGCCAAATATATTGGCACCCTTGCACTTTTCTTAAACGATTCCGTTTTTCTTTTAAATAAGTAGACATTTTAATTTAACTTTTGGTCACCACACCTTATTTCCAACATTGCAGAACCAATTAAATGTTTGTAAACTTGCGTTTACAATTTTAGTTTTGAAAATAAAGACAAATAGCATGGAGCGAATGATTGGCACCCTGGAGGTAGTAATTGGTTACACCGCATTTGGCCAAGATAACTGCAGATAAATGATTATTGTAACCATCAATGAGCTTACTGCACCTTTCTACTGACAATTTGGCCCACTCTTCGGCAGCAAACTGCTCTAATTGTACAATGTTTGAGGGGTACCTTCCACCAACTGCCGTTTTCAGATCTCGCCATAGGTTCTGGAGGTGATTCAGATCTGGACTCTTCACTGGCCGCTCCAGATCAGTCCAAGCTTTTCTCCTTGAACCATTCCAGGGTGCTTTTTTTTTTTATGTGTGTTTGGGGTCGTTGTCCTCCTGGAAGACCCACAACCTTCAATGGAGACCTAGTTTTTTGGACACTGGGTTGAACATTGGACTCCAAAACACCTGATAATCTGCTGATTTTTGTGATGCCTTGAGCACATTCAAGCAAAGCAACCACACAGCATTATCAAACCTCCCCCATCTTTGATTGTAGGAAGGGTGTTCTTTAGATTTAATTATTTAATTAGGTTGTTAGTAAACATAGGGCTGATTTGTATTGCCGAAGAGCTCTAATTTTGTTTAATTGGTCCACAGAACATTTTCGGCAAGATTTTTTGTTGTGGGTTTGTGAGAAGTTCAATCAGGCTTTCGTGTGTCTTCCTTCAGCAGTGGGGTCTTCCTATGTTTACCAACGACCAAATGAAGCGTTCAAAGAAAATAACAACCTCCCTACATTCAATTATTATGGGGGAGGTTCGATAATGCTGTGCGGTTGCTTTGCTGCCTCTGCTACTGTGGAACAAGGTTGTTATTATAGTTTTGTAGTTTTCTATACAATTTTATTTCTATTAGTTTTTTAGAATTTTATTTTAAATTCGGTTTAGTTTCAGTTATATTTCAAACTCGATTTACTCTTTTTTTTTATTTTATTCAGTTTCATTTTGATCAAAACATTTCTATTTCATCTTTTATATTATTTAGTTTCCGTTTTAGGGTTCGGGACAGGAAGTAGCCTTATGAATGGGAGGCTAGGAGCCATGTATGTGTTGTAGACCTATAGCAGGGGTACTCCAGTACTATTTATTAATGTGTTGTAGACCTATAGCAGGGGTACTCCAGTACTATTTATTAATGTGTTGTAGACCTATAGCAGGGGTACTGCAGTACTATTTATTAATGTGTTGTAGACCTATAGCAGGGGTACTCAGTACTATTTATTAATGTGTTGTAGACCTATAGCAGGGGTACTCCAGTACTATTTATTAATGTGTTGTAGACCTATAGCAGGGGTACTGCAGTACTATTTATTAATGTGTTGTAGACCTATAGCAGGGGTACTCCAGTACTATTTATTAATGTGTTGTAGACCTATAGCAGGGGTACTGCAGTACTATTTATTAATGTGTTGTAGACCTATAGCAGGGGTACTCCAGTACTATTTATTAATGTGTTGTAGACCTATAGCAGGGGTACTCCAGTACTATTTATTAATGTGTTGTAGACCTATAGCAGGGGTACTCCAGTACTATTTATTAATGTGTTGTAGACCTATAGCAGGGGTACTCCAGTACTATTTATTAATGTGTTGTAGACCTATAGCAGGGGTACTCCAGTACTATTTATTAATGTGTTGTAGACCTATAGCAGGGGTACTCCAGTACTATTTATTAATGTGTTGTAGACCTATAGCAGGGGTACTCCAGTACTATTTATTAATGTGTTGTAGACCTATAGCAGGGGTACTCCAGTACTATTTATTAATGTGTTGTAGACCTATAGCAGGGGTACTCCAGTACTATTTATTAATGTGTTGTAGACCTATAGCAGGGGTACTCAGTACTATTTATTAATGTGTTGTAGACCTATAGCAGGGGTACTCCAGTACTATTTATTAATGTGTTGTAGACCTATAGCAGGGGTACTCCAGTACTATTTATTAATGTGTTGTTGACCTATAGCAGGGGTATTCCAGTACTATTTATTAATGTGTTGTAGACCTATAGCAGGGGTACTCCAGTACTATTTATTAATGTGTTGTAGACCTATAGCAGGGGTACTGCAGTACTATTTATTAATGTGTTGTAGACCTATAGCAGGGGTACTCCAGTACTATTTATTAATGTGTTGTAGACCTATAGCAGGGGTACTCCAGTACTATTTATTAATGTGTTGTTGACCTATAGCAGGGGTACTCCAGTACTATTTATTAATGTGTTGTAGACCTATAGCAGGGGTACTCCAGTACTATTTATTAATGTGTTGTTGACGTATAGCAGGGGTACTCCAGTACTATTTATTAATGTGTTGTAGACCTATAGCAGGGGTACTGCAGTACTATTTATTAATGTGTTGTAGACCTATAGCAGGGGTACTCCAGTACTATTTATTAATGTGTTGTTGACGTATAGCAGGGGTACTCCAGTACTATTTATTAATGTGTTGTAGACCTATAGCAGGGGTACTCCAGTACTATTTATTAATGTGTTGTAGACCTATAGCAGGGGTACTCCAGTACTATTTATTAATGTGTTGTAGACCTATAGCAGGGGTACTCCAGTACTATTTATTAATATGTTGTAGACCTATAGCAGGGGTACTCCAGTACTATTTATTAATGTGTTGTTGACCTATAGCAGGGGTACTCCAGTACTATTTATTAATGTGTTGTAGACCTATAGCAGGGGTACTCCAGTACTGTTTATTAATGTGTTGTAGACCTATAGCAGGGTACTCCAGTACTATTTATTAATGTGTTGTAGACCTATAGCAGGGGTACTCCAGTACTATTTATTAATGTGTTGTAGACCTATAGCAGGGGTACTCCAGTACTATTTATTAATGTGTTGTAGACCTATAGCAGGGGTACTCCAGTACTATTTATTAATGTGTTGTAGACCTATAGCAGGGGTACTCCAGTACTATTTATTAATGTGTTGTAGACCTATAGCAGGGGTACTCCAGTACTATTTATTAATGTGTTGTAGACCTATAGCAGGGGTACTCCAGTACTATTTATTAATGTGTTGTAGACCTATAGCAGGGGTACTCCAGTACTATTTATTAATGTGTTGTTGACCTATAGCAGGGGTACTCCAGTACTATTTATTAATGTGTTGTAGACCTATAGCAGGGGTACTCCAGTACTATTTATTAATGTGTTGTTGACCTATAGCAGGGGTACTCCAGTACTATTTATTAATGTGTTGTAGACCTATAGCAGGGGTACTGCAGTACTATTTATTAATGTGTTGTAGACCTATAGCAGGGGTACTCCAGTACTATTTATTAATGTGTTGTAGACCTATAGCAGGGGTACTCCAGTACTATTTATTAATGTGTTGTTGACCTATAGCAGGGGTACTCCAGTACTATTTATTAATGTGTTGTAGACCTATAGCAGGGGTACTCCAGTACTATTTATTAATGTGTTGTTGACCTATAGCAGGGGTACTCCAGTACTATTTATTAATGTGTTGTAGACCTATAGCAGGGGTACTCCAGTACTATTTATTAATGTGTTGTTGACCTATAGCAGGGGTATTCCAGTACTATTTATTAATGTGCTGTAGACCTATAGCAGGGGTACTCCAGTACTATTTATTAATGTGTTGTAGACCTATAGCAGGGGTACTCCAGTACTATTTATTAATGTGTTGTAGACCTATAGCAGGGGTACTCCAGTACTATTTATTAATGTGTTGTAGACCTATAGCAGGGGTACTCCAGTACTATTTATTAATGTGTTGTAGACCTATAGCAGGGGTACTCCAGTACTATTTATTAATGTGTTGTAGACCTATAGCAGGGGTACTCCAGTACTATTTATTAATGTGTTGTAGACCTATAGCAGGGGTACTCCAGTACTATTTATTAATGTGTTGTAGACCTATAGCAGGGGTACTCCAGTACTATTTATTAATGTGTTGTAGACCTATAGCAGGGGTACTCCAGTACTATTTATTAATGTGTTGTTGACCTATAGCAGGGGTACTCCAGTACTATTTATTAATGTGTTGTAGACCTATAGCAGGGGTACTCCAGTACTATTTATTAATGTGTTGTAGACCTATAGCAGGGGTACTCCAGTACTATTTATTAATGTGTTGTAGACCTATAGCAGGGGTACTCCAGTACTATTTATTAATGTGTTGTAGACCTATAGCAGGGGTACTCCAGTACTATTTATTAATGTGTTGTAGACCTATAGCAGGGGTACTCCAGTACTATTTATTAATGTGTTGTAGACCTATAGCAGGAGTACTCCAGTACTATTTATTAATGTGTTGTTGACCTATAGCAGGGGTACTCCAGTACTATTTATTAATGTGTTGTAGACCTATAGCAGGGGTACTCCAGTACTATTTATTAATGTGTTGTAGACCTATAGCAGGGGTACTCCAGTACTATTTATTAATGTGTTGTAGACCTATAGCAGGGGTACTCCAGTACTATTTATTAATGTGTTGTAGACCTATAGCAGGGGTACTCCAGTACTATTTATTAATGTGTTGTAGACCTATAGCAGGGGTACTCCAGTACTATTTATTAATGTGTTGTAGACCTATAGCAGGGGTACTCCAGTACTGTTTATTAATGTGTTGTAGACCTATAGCAGGGGTACTCCAGTACTATTTATTAATGTGTTGTAGACCTATAGCAGGGGGTACTCCAGTACTATTTATTAATGTGTTGTAGACCTATAGCAGGGGTACTCAGTACTATTTATTAATGTGTTGTAGACCTATAGCAGGGGTACTCCAGTACTATTTATTAATGTGTTGTAGACCTATAGCAGGGGTACTCCAGTACTATTTATTAATGTGTTGTTGACCTATAGCAGGGGTACTCCAGTACTATTTATTAATGTGTTGTTGACCTATAGCAGGGGTACTCCAGTACTATTTATTAATGTGTTGTAGACCTATAGCAGGGGTACTCCAGTACTATTTATTAATGTGTTGTAGACCTATAGCAGGGGTACTCCAGTACTATTTATTAATGTGTTGTAGACCTATAGCAGGGGTACTCCAGTACTATTTATTAATGTGTTGTAGACCTATAGCAGGGGTACTCCAGTACTATTTATTAATGTGTTGTAGACCTATAGCAGGGTACTCCAGTACTATTTATTAATGTGTTGTAGACCTATAGCAGGGGTACTCCAGTACTATTTATTAATGTGTTGTAGACCTATAGCAGGGGTACTCCAGTACTATTTATTAATGTGTTGTTGACCTATAGCAGGGGTACTCCAGTACTATTTATTAATGTGTTGTAGACCTATAGCAGGGGTACTCCAGTACTATTTATTAATGTGTTGTAGACCTATAGCAGGGGTACTCCAGTACTATTTATTAATGTGTTGTTGACCTATAGCAGGGGTACTCCAGTACTATTTATTAATGTGTTGTAGACCTATAGCAGGGGTACTCCTGTACTATTTATTAATGTGTTGTAGACCTATAGCAGGGGTACTCCAGTATTATTTATTAATGTGTTGTAGACCTATAGCAGGGGTACTCCAGTACTATTTATTAATGTGTTGTAGACCTATAGCAGGGGTACTCCAGTACTATTTATTAATGTGTTGTAGACCTATAGCAGGGGTACTCCAGTACTATTTATTAATGTGTTGTAGACCTATAGCAGGGGTACTCCAGTACTATTTATTAATGTGTTGTAGACCTATAGCAGGGGTACTCCAGTACTATTTATTAATGTGTTGTTGACCTATAGCAGGGGTACTCCAGTACTATTTATTAATGTGTTGTTGACCTATAGCAGGGGTACTCCAGTACTATTTATTAATGTGTTGTAGACCTATAGCAGGGGTACTCCAGTACTATTTATTAATGTGTTGTTGACCTATAGCAGGGGTACTCCAGTACTATTTATTAATGTGTTGTAGACCTATAGCAGGGGTACTCCAGTACTATTTATTAATGTGTTGTTGACCTATAGCAGGGGTACTCCAGTACTATTTATTAATGTGTTGTAGACCTATAGCAGGGGTACTCCAGTACTATTTATTAATGTGTTGTAGACCTATAGCAGGGGTACTCCAGTACTATTTATTAATGTGTTGTAGACCTATAGCAGGGGTACTCCAGTACTATTTATTAATGTGTTGTTGACCTATAGCAGGGGTACTCCAGTACTATTTATTAATGTGTTGTAGACCTATAGCAGGGGTACTCCAGTACTATTTATTAATGTGTTGTAGACCTATAGCAGGGGTACTCCAGTACTATTTATTAATGTGTTGTAGACCTATAGCAGGGGTACTCCAGTACTATTTATTAATGTGTTGTTGACCTATAGCAGGGGTACTCCAGTACTATTTATTAATGTGTTGTTGACCTATAGCAGGGGTACTCCAGTACTATTTATTAATGTGTTGTTGACCTATAGCAGGGGTACTCCAGTACTATTTATTAATGTGTTGTTGACCTATAGCAGGGGTACTCCAGTACTATTTATTAATGTGTTGTAGACCTATAGCAGGGGTACTCCAGTACTATTTATTAATGTGTTGTAGACCTATAGCAGGGGTACTCCAGTACTATTTATTAATGTGTTGTTGACCTATAGCAGGGGTACTCCAGTACTATTTATTAATGTGTTGTAGACCTATAGCAGTGGTACTCCAGTACTATTTATTAATGTGTTGTAGACCTATAGCAGGGGTACTCCAGTACTATTTATTAATGTGTTGTAGACCTATAGCAGGGGTACTCCAGTACTATTTATTAATGTGTTGTAGACCTATAGCAGGTGTACTCCAGTACTATTTATTAATGTGTTGTAGACCTATAGCAGGGGTACTCCAGTACTATTTATTATTGTGTTGTAGACCTATAGCAGGGGTACTCCAGTACTATTTGAGATGGTCTGGTCACACACATTTCCTAGGTGGCAAAGGTCCAGATGGATAATGTAATTTATCGGCATAGTAACAAGGAGGAGGAACTCTTGTGTGTCAACGAGAGCAGAGCTGACTTGGCTCCAGCTGATTGACCCACTGGGCAAGTGCGTGTGCTAAATCCAGTTAATGGGTAACCCCAGAAGACGTGCACTGTGCACGTACTGTTGGATGTGCCTTTACTGACTTTATAGTTTGCTGTTGCCGTATCATGTACACGTTTATAATGGCGTTTAAATACAGTAGAAAACAAATGGACAATAGACAATTCCAAACGGTACATACACCATATACCATATACCATATACCATACACCATACACCATACACCATACACCATACACCATACACCATACACCATATACCATACACCATACACCATACACCATACACCATATACCATACACCATACACCATATACCATATAGCGATGAAGGAAAACCAGCCTTCTGGCCTTACTGGGTGGATAGGAATATTAACCCCAGCTGTTTAGGAGGGGTATCACACCTTATATAAATGATTGTGTAGTTGTGTTATTTCTGCCAGGGGCTGCCCTATACCTGCACCCAGAGGGGAGTAGTTCAAAGTCCAGCTCCTTGGCTCTAAAAATGATTTTGTGAGCCTTGCTAAGGGCCCTGACCTTAAAGATCTCATCCAAGGCTGTGTTTGACTCCCAAGTACCTTGCCTACCCTGGACACAACCTGGCTGGCAGGATCTCTGACTGTTATCCTACTGTTGTACCTGCCTGTCCTGGACACAACCTGGCTGGCAGGATCTCTGACTGTTCTCCTTTTGGAGTTAAGCTGAGCCACTACAAAGCAGAAGACCAGCAGCTGGAATCTTATCTCTGTAACTCCACCTATAACTTCCAGTTCCATCAACATTTATGTGCAGTTTGGCTGTCATAAGAATGTTTTTTGGTTTGGTTTTCAGACCAAATTATTATCATTTCTAGATAAAGCAACATGTTATTGTAGTATACACTGTGTACAAAACATTAGGAACACCTGCTCTTTCCATGACATAGACTGACCAGGTGAATCCAGGTGAAAGCTATGATCCCTTATTGATGTCACTTGTTAAATCCACTTCAATCAGTGTAGATGAAGGGGAGGAGACGGGTTAAAGAAGGATTTTTAAGCCTTGAGATATGGATTGTGTATGTGTGCCATTCAGAGGGTGAATGGGCAAGACAAAATATTTAAGTGCCTTTGAACGGGGTATGGTAGTAGGTGCCAGGCGCACTGGTTTGAGTGTGTCAAGAACTGCAATGCTGCTGGGTTTTTCACACTCAATAGTTTCCTGTGTGTATCAAGAATGGTCCACCACCCAAAGGACTTCCAGCCAACTTGACACAACTGTGGGAAACATTGGAGTCAACTACTTTCGAGACCTTGTAGAGTCCATGCCCCGACGAATTGAGGCTGTTCTGAGGACAAAAGGGGGGTGCAATTCAATATTAGGAAGATTATCCTCATGTTTTGTACACTCAGTGTATACTATCATATTATTACCAAGAGAAGATGGGGATAGATAGACAGTAGTGCTGAGCGATTATCCAAAATATATACAGTGCATTCGGAAAGTATTCAGACCCCTTGACTTTTTCCACATTTTGTTACGTTACAGCCTTATTCTAAAATGGATTAAATTGTTTTTCCCCCCTCATCAATCTACACACAATACTCCATAATGACAAAGAAAAAACAGGTTTTTAGACATTTTTGCAAATTTCTAAAAAATAAACTGAAATAACATTTACATAAGTATTCAGACCCTTTACTCAGTATTTTGTTGAAGCACCTTTGGCAGCGATTACAGCATCGAGTCTTCTTGGGTATGACGCTACAAGCTTGGCACACCTGTATTTGGCGAGTTTCTCCCATTCTTCTCTGCAGATCCTCTCAAACTCTGTCAGGTTGGATGGGGAGCGTTGCTGCACAGCTATTTTCAGGTCTCTCCAGAGATGTTCGATCGGGTTCAAGTCAAGACTCTGGCTGGGCCACTCAAGGACATTCAGAGACTTGTCCCGAAACCACTCCTGCGTTGTCTTTGCTGTGTGCTTAGGGTCGTTGTCCTGTTGGAAGGTGAACCTTCGCCCTAGTCTGAGGTCCTGAGCGCTCTGGAGCAGGTTTTCATCAAGGATCTCTCTGTACTTTGCTCCGTTCATCTTTCCCTCGATCCTGACTAGTCTCCCAGTCCCTGCCTCTGATAAACATCCCCACAGCATGATGCTGCCACCACCATGCTTCACCGTAGGGATGGTGCCCGGTTCCCTCCAGACATGACGCTTGGCATTCAGGCCAAAGAGTTCAATCTTGGTTTCATCAGACCAGAGAATCTTGTTTCTCATGGTCTGAGAGTCCTTTAGGTGCCTTTTGGCAAACTCCATGCGGGCTGTCATGTGCCTTTTACTGAGGAGTGGCTTCCGTCTGGCCACTCTACCATAAAGGCCTGATTTGGTGGAGTGCTGCAGAGATGGTTATCCTTCTGGAAGGTTCTCCCATCTCCACAGAGGAACTCTGGAGCTCTGTCAGAGTGACCATCGGGTTCTTGGTCACCTCCCTGACCAAGGCCCTTCTCCCCCGATTGCACAGTTTGACTGGGCAGCCAGCTCTAGGAAGAGTCTTGGTGGTTCCAAACTTCTTCCATTTAAGAATGATGGAAGCCACTGTGATCTTGGGGATCTGTCCCTCGACACAATCCTGTCTCGGAGCTCTACGGAAAATTCCTTCGACCTCATGGCTTGTTTTTTGCTCTGACATGCACTGTCAACTGTGGGACCTTATATAGACAGGTGTGTGCCTTTCCAAATCATGTCCGATCAATTTAATTTACTACAGGTGGACTCCAATCAAGTTGTTGAAACATCTCAAGGATGATCAATGGAAACAGGATGCACCTGAGCTCAATTTCGAGTCTCATAGCAAATGGTCTGAATACTTACAGTACCAGTCAAAAGTTTGGACACACCTACTCATTCCAGGGTTTTTCTTTATTTTTACTATTTTCTACATTGTAGAATAATAGTGATGACATCAAAACTATGAAATAACACATATGGAATCATGTAGTAACCAATAAAGTGTTAAACAAATCAAAATATATTTGAGATTTGAGATTCTTCAAATAGCCACCGTTTGACTTGATGACGTTTGCCTCGTGTTTGTTTTTTGTGTGAGCTCAATGCACACATTGCGCCATTTCCCTAGAGATAAATCATATCAGCCCGGACTGTGGATGTAGTTGGGAGAAAGTAGTTTCCAACAGGCCAATATTCTACATAGTGTAGCGCAGAAAACGTGATAATTAACTACAATGACCATAATCCATTGCGCGCCTACTTGTCCGGTCTGTTTATTTTATGCCTGCTACATACAGTAAAAGAGACAGAAGAATGTGCGATCGAGACAGATAGAGGAGTTGCTTCGCGAAGTATCTCTACCTGAAAATACATGATCTAAGTGATTGATAGTTGGTATTCAGCAGTCATAAAAGTATACCTTATTGACTTTGAAGAACTACTAAAATAGTGATTTAGTCAGACACCACAGGCAGCAGCTCTATAGAGATGAGATGATGACTTGAAATGAAATAATAAAGTCCTCAAATAAAACAAATGGAATATACACAACTGAAATATTTTATTAAAGTAAAGTAATATGAATAAATGATGGTTAATAAGTGATAAGCAGTAATGGGCAGTCACTACCATCATGGGATTTTTATTAATTGTTTTATTCTGTGTTGTTACAGCATTCAACCCACATAATGCATTGTGCATTTAATGTCGAAAACCGTGATTCTTTTTTAAGAACCGAACTGAAACCGAGGAAGGGAGAGACGGACAAACAGGGGAGAGGGAGACAGAGAGACAGGGGAGAGGGAGACAGAGACAGACAGAGGAGAGGGAGACAGAGACGGACAGACAGGGGAGAGGGAGACAGAGAGACAGGGGAGAGGGAGACAGAGACAGACAGGGGAGAGGGAGACAGAGACGGACAGACAGGGGAGAGGGAGACAGAGACGGACAGACAGGGGAGAGGGAGACAGAGAGACAGGGGAGAGGGAGACAGAGACAGACAGGGGAGAGGGAGACAGAGACAGACAGGGGAGAGGGAGACAGAGACGGACAGACAGGGGAGAGGGAGACAGAGACGGACAGACAGGGGAGAGGGAGACAGAGACGGACAGACAGGGGAGAGGGAGACAGAGACGGACAGACAGGGGAGAGGGAGACAGAGACAGACAGGGGAGAGGGAGACAGAGACGGACAGACAGACAGGGGAGAGGGAGACAGAGACGGACAGACAGGGGAGAGGGAGACAGAGAGACAGGGGAGAGGGAGACAGAGACAGACAGGGGAGAGGGAGACAGAGACAGACAGGGGAGAGGGAGACAGAGACAGACAGGGGAGAGGGAGACAGAGACAGACAGGGGAGAGGGAGACAGAGACAGACAGGGGAGAGGGAGACAGAGACGGACAGACAGGGGAGAGGGAGACAGAGACGGACAGACAGGGGAGAGGGAGACAGAGACGGACAGACAGGGGAGAGGGAGACAGAGACGGACAGACAGGGGAGAGGGAGACAGAGACGGACAGACAGGGGAGAGGGAGACAGAGACGGACAGACAGGGAGAGGGAGACAGAGACGGACAGACAGGGGAGAGGGAGACAGAGACGGACAGACAGGGGAGAGGGAGACAGAGACGGACAGACAGGGGAGAGGGAGACAGAGACGGACAGACAGGGGAGAGGGAGACAGAGACGGACAGACAGGGGAGAGGGAGACAGAGACGGACAGACAGGGGAGAGGGAGACAGAGAGACAGGGGAGAGGGAGACATAGACAGACAGGGGAGAGGGAGACAGAGACAGACAGGGGAGAGGGAGACAGAGACGGACAGACAGGGGAGAGGGAGACAGAGACGGACAGACAGGGGAGAGGGAGACAGAGACGGACAGACAGGGGAGAGGGAGACAGAGACAGACAGGGGAGAGGGAGACAGAGACGGACAGACAGGGGAGAGGGAGACAGAGACAGACAGACAGACAGAGAAACAGAGAGACAGATGGGCCTTGATGCCTTTCCTGTGTGTCCTTCTGTGTGTGTACTAAACACTAAACCAGCCCAGCACTTCTCCTCTCTCACTGTGATACCTGTCCTAGTCTGATAGTCATCACCTTCCTCTCTCTCACTGTGTGATACCTGTCCTAGTCTGATAAACATCACCCTTTCTCTCACTGTGTGATGCCTGTCCTAGTCTGATAAACATCACCCTTTCTCTCACTGTGTGATGCCTGTGCTAGTCTGATAAACATCACCCTCTCTCTCACTGTGTGATGCCTGTCCTAGTCTGATAAACATCACCCTTTCTCTCACTGTGTGATGCCTGTCCTAATCTGATAAACATCACCCTCTCTCTCACTGTGTGATGCCTGTCCTAGTCTGATAAACATCACCCTGTCTCTCACTGTGTGATACCTGTCCTAATCTGATAAACATCACCCTCTCTCTCACTGTGTGATGCCTGTCCTAGTCTGATAAACATCAACCTCTCTCTCACTGTGTGATGCCTGTCCTAGTCTGATAAACATCACCCTCTCTCTCACTGTGTGATGCCTGTCCTAGTCTGATAAACATCACCCTCTCTCTCACTGTGTGATGCCTGTCCTAGTCTGATAAACATCACCCTCTCTCTCACTGTGTGATGCCTGTATTAGTCTGATAAACATCACCCTGTCTCTCACTGTGTGATGCCTGTCCTAGTCTGATAAACATCACCCTCTCTCTCACTGTGTGATGCCTGTCCTAGTCTGATAAACATCACCCTCTCTCTCACTGTGTGATGCCTGTCCTAGTCTGATAAACATCACCCTCTCTCTCACTGTGTGATGCCTGTCCTAGTCTGATAAACATCACCCGCTCTCTCACTGTGTGATGCCTGTCCTAGTCTGATAAACATCACCCTGTCTCTCACTGTGTGATGCCTGTCCTAGTGTCACTATCGTCAGGGAGAGACCAAGGCGCAGCGTTGAATGCGAACATTATATATTTATTTAGAATGATCACACGATCAAAACAACAACGATAACGTGACGTCTACAGTATAACACAAACCAAATCAGAACAAGAAACCACAAACACAAAGTGAAAGACAAACAGTTAAATATGGCTCCCAATCAGAGACAACCAGCTGACACTCGTTGCCTCTGATTGGGAGTCACTCAGGCCAACATAGATAGACAACGACTAGAACCTAAACAAAATAAACACCCTGGCTCAACATACGAGAGTCCCCAGAGCCAGGGCGTGACAGTACCCCCCCACCCAAAGGCGCGGACTCCGACCGCGCCAACCAACCACAACAGGGGAGGGACCGGGTGGGCACTCCGCCTCGGCGGCGGATCCGGCTCAGGACATGACCCAGGCACGGGTTGTGCTGGACTGACGACGCGCACCCCTGGCTTGGTGCGTGGAGGAGGAACGGGCCTTACCAGGCTGACGACGCACACCGTAGGCTTGGTGCGTGGAGCAGGGACAGGCCGGACTGGGCTGACGAAGCACACCACTGACTTGGTGCGGGGAGCAGGAACGGGCCGAGCCGGGCTGACGAAGCGCACCACTGCCTTGGTGCGGGGAGCAGGAATGGGCCGGACCGGGCTGACGAAGCGCACCCCTGACTTGGTGCGGGGAGCAGGAATGGGCCGGACCGGGCTGACGACGCGCACCCCTGACTTGGTGCGGGGAGCAGGAATGGGCCGGACCGGGCTGACGACGCGCACCACTGACTTGGTGCGGGGAGCAGGAATGGGCCGGACCGGGCTGACGACGCGCACCACTGACTTGGTGCGGGGAGCAGGAATGGGCCGGACCGGGCTGACGACGCCGCACCACTGACTTGGTGCGGGGAGCAGGAACGGGCCGCGCCGGGCTGACGAAACGCACCACTGACTTGGTGGGAGTGGCAGGAACAGGCCGGACCGTACTGGGAACACACACCACTGGCCCTACGTGGGGATCAGGAACAGGCCGGACCGGACTGGCAACACACGCCAGTACCTCTCGCCGTGCCTCTACAACCTCCTTCCCCCTGGTGACCAGTGACTCCCGTAACCTGGCGGCCTCCTCTGCCAACCCGCTGGACCGCTCTATCGCGGCCTCCTGCTGCCCCGACGTCGTGAGCCCCCCCCTAAAAATTTTCTGGGGGTCTCTCCTCCCCGTGGGCCAGGCCTCCATCGTTCTCGCCCAACTCTCGCTCCTCTGTCTCCAACTCCCGCCATTCAGCTCCTCAATGGGCTTGACCCAGTCGAAGCTCTTCCTCAACTGGTCCCAAGTCCACCCTCTCTGCTCCTCACTAGGCTTGACCCAGTCGAGGTTGCCACGGAGATCTGCTAGCGATGGCTCCTGGACACGCTGCTTGGTCTGGTTTTGGTGGTTTCTTCTGTCACGATCGTCAGGGAGAGACCAAGGCGCAGCGTTGAATGCGAACATTATATATTTATTTAGAATGATCACACGATCAAAACAACAACGATAACGTGACGTCTACAGTATAACACAAACCAAATCAGAACAAGAAACCACAAACACAAAGTGAAAGACAGACAGTTAAATATGGCTCCCAATCAGAGACAACCAGCTGACACTCGTTGCCTCTGATTGGGAGTCACTCAGGCCAACATAGATAGACAACGACTAGAACCTAAACAAAATAAACACCCTGGCTCAACATACGAGAGTCCCCAGAGCCAGGGCGTGACACCTAGTCTGATAAACATCACCCTCTCTCTCACTGTGTGATGCCTGTCCTAGTCTGATAAACATCACCTTCTCTCTCACTGTGTGATGCCTGTCCTAGTCTGATAAACATCACCCTCTCTCTCACTGTGTGATGCCTGTCCTAGTCTGATAAACATCACCCTCTCTCTCACTGTGTGATGCCTGTCCTAGTCTGATAAACATCACCCTCTCTCTCACTGTGTGATGCCTGTCCTAGTCTGATAAACATCACCGTTTCTCTCACTGTGTGATGCCTGTCCTAGTCTGATAAACATCACCGTTTCTCTCACTGTGTGATGCCTGTCCTAGTCTGATAAACATCACCCTCTCTCTCACTGTGTGATGCCTGTCCTAGTCTGATAAACATCACCCTCTCTCTCACTGTGTGATGCCTGTCCTAGTCTGATAAACATCACCCTGTCTCTCACTGTGTGATACCTGTCCTAGTCTGATAAACATCACCCTTTCTCTCACTGTGTGATACCTGTCCTAGTCTGATAAACATCACCCTGTCTCTCACTGTGTGATACCTGTCCTAGTCTGATAAACATCACCCTGTCTCTCACTGTGTGATGCCTGTCCTAGTCTGATAAACATCACCCTGTCTCTCACTGTGTGATACCTGTCCTAGTCTGATAAACATCACCCTGTCTCTCACTGTGTGATACCTGTCCTAGTCTGATAAACATCACCCTCTCTCTCACTGTGGTACCTGTCCTAGTCTGATAAACATCACCCTGTCTCTCACTGTGTGATGCCTGTCCTAGTCTGATAAACATCACCCTCTCTCTCACTGTGTGATGCCTGTCCTAGTCTGATAGCCGTCATCTTGGCAACCACCAGGCATCACACACGCATATTACATCACACACACCCCGACATGCACTCAGAACTGTCTGTGTGTGGGAGTGTATTTCCTGTAATGTTCGCCCCTCGGTCCGTTGACCGACGCAGCTACACATTGACTGTCTAATAGAGGCCTATTACTCAGAATGTAACAGGAATTCCTGCTGACTGCTCAGATGCTCAAATGAGATGCCAAACGTACCAGAATATATTATCCAAATGGTTAATCATTTATCTGGATGTTCTCATGACTCAGTTAGTTGGTTGTCTAATATCCTAATAGCCTAAAGCTGTACTCTGTATTGATACGCTTTCTATCAGACCCTCTCAGTGTACAGCCCACGTTAACAAAACAGACAGTGCATTCGGAAAGTATTCAGACCCCTTCCCTTTTTTTCCACATTTTGTTACATTACAGCCTTATTCTAAAATTGATTAAATTAAATGTTTTCCTCATCAATCTACACACAATACCCCATGCTAACAAAGCGAAAACAGGTTTCTCGAAAATGTTGCAAATGTATTAAAAATTAAAAATGGAAATACCTAATATACATAAGTATTCAAACCCTTTGCTATGAGACTCGAAATTGAGCTCAGGTACATCCTGTTTCAATTGATCATCCTTGAGATGTCCACCTGTGGTAAATTCGATTGATAGGACATGATTTGGAAAGGCACACACCTGTCTATATAAGGTTTTTGTCAGAGCAAAACCAAGCCATGAGGTCGAAGGAATTGTCCGTAAAGTGCCGAGACAGGATTGTGCCGAAGCACAGATCTGGGGAAGGGTACCAAAACATTTCTGCAGCATTGAAGGTCCACAAGAACACAGTGGCCTCCATCATTCTTAAATGGAAGAAGTTTGGAACCACCAAGACTCTTCCTAGAGCTGGCCGCCCAGCCAAACTGAGCAATCGGGGGAGAAGGGCCTTGGTCAGGGAGGTGACCAAGAACCCGATGGTCACTCTGATAGAGCTCCAGAGTTCCTCTGTGGAGATGGGAGAACCTTCCAGAAGGACAACCATCTCTGCAGCACTCCACCAATCAGGCCTTTATGGTAGAGTTGCAAGACGGAAGCCAATCCTCAGTAAAAGGCACATGACAGCCCGCTTGGAGTTTGCCAAAAGGCACCTGAAGGACTCTCAGACCACGAGAAACAAGATTCTCTGGTCTGATGAAACCAAGATTGAACCTGTATATTATAATATAGGCTACCTGATACTGTACTATACCTGTATATTATAATATAGGCTACCTGATACTATACCTGTATATTATAATATAGGCTACCTGATACTGTACCTGTATATTATAATATAGGCTACCTGATACTATACCTGTATATTATAATATAGGCTACCTGATACTATACCTGTATATTATAATATAGGCTACCTGATACTATACCTGTATATTATAATATAGGCTACCTGATACTGTACTATACCTGTATATTATAATATAGGCTACCTGATACTATACCTGTATATTATAATATAGGCTACCTGATACTATACCTGTATATTATAATATAGGCTACCTGATACTATACCTGTATATTATAATATAGGCTACCTGATACTATACCTGTATATTATAATATAGGCTACCTGATACTATACCTGTATATTATAATATAGGCTACCTGATACTATACCTGTATATTATAATATAGGCTACCTGATACTGTACCTGTATATTATAATATAGGCTACCTGATACTATACCTGTATATTATAATATAGGCTACCTGATACTGTACTATACCTGTATATTATAATATAGGCTACCTGATACTATACCTGTATATTATAATATAGGCTACCTGATACTATACCTGTATATTATAATATAGGCTACCTGATACTATACCTGTATATTATAATATAGGCTACCTGATACTGTACTATACCTGTATATTATAATATAGGCTACCTGATACTATACCTGTATATTATAATATAGGCTACCTGATACTATACCTGTATATTATAATATAGGCTACCTGATACTATACCTGTATATTATAATATAGGCTACCTGATACTATACCTGTATATTATAATATAGGCTACCTGATACTATACCTGTATATTATAATATAGGCTACCTGATACTATACCTGTATATTATAATATAGGCTACCTGATACTATACCTGTATATTATAATATAGGCTACCTGATACTGTACTATACCTGTATATTATAATATAGGCTACCTGATACTATACCTGTATATTATAATATAGGCTACCTGATACTATACCTGTATATTATAATATAGGCTACCTGATACTATACCTGTATATTATAATATAGGCTACCTGATACTGTACTATACCTGTATATTATAATATAGGCTACCTGATACTATACCTGTATATTATAATATAGGCTACCTGATACTATACCTGTATATTATAATATAGGCTACCTGATACTATACCTGTATATTATAATATAGGCTACCTGATACTATACCTGTATATTTTAATATAGGCTACCTGATACTATACCTGTATATTATAATATAGGCTACCTGATACTATACCTGTATATTATAATATAGGCTACCTGATACTATACCTGTATATTATAATATAGGCTACCTGATACTATACCTGTATATTATAATATAGGCTACCTGATACTGTACTATACCTGTATATTATAATATAGGCTACCTGATACTATACCTGTATATTATAATATAGGCTACCTGATACTATACCTGTATATTATAATATAGGCTACCTGATACTATACTATACCTGTATATTATAATATAGGCTACCTGATACTGTACCTGTATATTATAATATAGGCTACCTGATACTATACCTGTATATTATAATATAGGCTACCTGATACTGTACTATACCTGTATATTATAATATAGGCTACCTGATACTATACCTGTATATTATAATATAGGCTACCTGATACTATACTATACCTGTATATTATAATATAGGCTACCTGATACTATACCTGTATATTATAATATAGGCTACCTGATACTATACCTGTATATTATAATATAGGCTACCTGATACTATACCTGTATATTATAATATAGGCTACCTGATACTATACCTGTATATTATAATATAGGCTACCTGATACTATACCTGTATATTATAATATAGGCTACCTGATACTATACCTGTATATTATAATATAGGCTACCTGATACTATACCTGTATATTATAATATAGGCTACCTGATACTATACCTGTATATTATAATATAGGCTACCTGATACTATACCTGTATATTATAATATAGGCTACCTGATACTATACCTGTATATTATAATATAGGCTACCTGATACTATACCTGTATATTATAATATAGGCTACCTGATACTATACCTGTATATTATAATATAGGCTACCTGATACTATACCTGTATATTATAATATAGGCTACCTGATACTATACCTGTATATTATAATATAGGCTACCTGATACTATACCTGTATATTATAATATAGGCTACCTGATACTATACCTGTATATTATAATATAGGCTACCTGATACTATACCTGTATATTATAATATAGGCTACCTGATACTATACCTGTATATTATAATATAGGCTACCTGATACTATACCTGTATATTATAATATAGGCTACCTGATACTATACCTGTATATTATAATATAGGCTACCTGATACTATACCTGTATATTATAATATAGGCTACCTGATACTATACCTGTATATTATAATATAGGCTACCTGATACTATACCTGTATATTATAATATAGGCTACCTGATACTGTACTATACCTGTATATTATAATATAGGCTACCTAATACTGTACTAAACCTGTATATTATAATATAGGCTACCTGATACTATACCTGTATATTATAATATAGGCTACCTGATACTGTACCTGTATATTATAATATAGGCTACCTGATACTGTACTATACCTGTATATTATAATATAGGCTACCTGATACTGTACCTGTATATTATAATATAGGCTACCTGATACTGTACTATACCTGTATATTATAATATAGGCTACCTGATACTGTACTATACCTGTATATTATAATATAGGCTACCTGATACTATACCTGTATATTATAATATAGGCTACCTGATACTATACCTGTATATTATAATATAGGCTACCTGATACTATACCTGTATATTATAATATAGGCTACCTGATACTATACCTGTATATTATAATATAGGCTACCTGATACTATACCTGTATATTATAATATAGGCTACCTGATACTGTACTATACCTGTATATTATAATATAGGCTACCTGATACTGTACTATACCTGTATATTATAATATAGGCTACCTGATACTGTACTATACCTGTATATTATAATATAGGCTACCTGATACTGTACCTGTATATTATAATATAGGCTACCTGATACTGTACTATACCTGTATATTATAATATAGGCTACCTGATACTGTACCTGTATATTATAATATAGGCTACCTGATACTATACCTGTATATTATAATATAGGCTACCTGATACTATACCTGTATATTATAATATAGGCTACCTGATACTATACCTGTATATTATAATATAGGCTACCTGATACTATACCTGTATATTATAATATAGGCTACCTGATACTATACCTGTATATTATAATATAGGCTACCTGATACTATACCTGTATATTATAATATAGGCTACCTGATACTATACCTGTATATTATAATATAGGCTACCTGATACTATACCTGTATATTATAATATAGGCTACCTGATACTATACCTGTATATTATAATATAGGCTACCTGATACTATACCTGTATATTATAATATAGGCTACCTGATACTATACCTGTATATTATAATATAGGCTACCTGATACTATACCTGTATATTATAATATAGGCTACCTGATACTATACCTGTATATTATAATATAGGCTACCTGATACTATACCTGTATATTATAATATAGGCTACCTGATACTATACCTGTATATTATAATATAGGCTACCTGATACTATACCTGTATATTATAATATAGGCTACCTGATACTATACCTGTATATTATAATATAGGCTACCTGATACTATACCTGTATATTATAATATAGGCTACCTGATACTATACCTGTATATTATAATATAGGCTACCTGATACTATACCTGTATATTATAATATAGGCTACCTGATACTATACCTGTATATTATAATATAGGCTACCTGATACTGTACTATACCTGTGTATTATAATATAGGCTACCTGATACTATACCTGTATATTATAATATAGGCTACCTGATACTATACCTGTATATTATAATATAGGCTACCTGATACTATACCTGTATATTATAATATAGGCTACCTGATACTATACCTGTATATTATAATATAGGCTACCTGATACTATACCTGTATATTATAATATAGGCTACCTGATACTATACCTGTATATTATAATATAGGCTACCTGATACTATACCTGTATATTATAATATAGGCTACCTGATACTGTACTATACCTGTATATTATAATATAGGCTACCTGATACTATACCTGTATATTATAATATAGGCTACCTGATACTATACCTGTATATTATAATATAGGCTACCTGATACTATACCTGTATATTATAATATAGGCTACCTGATACTGTACTATACCTGTATATTATAATATAGGCTACCTGATACTATACCTGTATATTATAATATAGGCTACCTGATACTATACCTGTATATTATAATATAGGCTACCTGATACTATACCTGTATATTATAATATAGGCTACCTGATACTATACCTGTATATTATAATATAGGCTACCTGATACCTGTATATTATAATATAGGCTACCTGATACTATACCTGTATATTATAATATAGGCTACCTGATACTGTACTATACCTGTATATTATAATATAGGCTACCTGATACTATACCTGTATATTATAATATAGGCTACCTGATACTATACCTGTATATTATAATATAGGCTACCTGATACTATACCTGTATATTATAATATAGGCTACCTGATACTATACCTGTATATTATAATATAGGCTACCTGATACTGTACTGTACCTGTATATTATAATATAGGCTACCTGATACTGTACTATACCTGTATATTATAATATAGGCTACCTGATACTGTACTATACCTGTATATTATAATATAGGCTACCTGATACTATACCTGTATATTATAATATAGGCTACCTGATACTGTACTGTACCTGTATATTATAATATAGGCTACCTGATACTGTACTATACCTGTATATTATAATATAGGCTACCTGATACTGTACTGTACCTGTATATTATAATATAGGCTACCTGATACTGTACTATACCTGTATATTATAATATAGGCTACCTGATACTATACTATACCTGTATATTATAATATAGGCTACCTGATACTGTACTGTACCTGTATATTATAATATAGGCTACCTGATACTGTACTATACCTGTATATTATAATATAGGCTACCTGATACTGTACTATACCTGTATATTATAATATAGGCTACCTGATACTATACCTGTATATTATAATATAGGCTACCTGATACTATACCTGTATATTATAATATAGGCTACCTGATACTATACCTGTGTATTATAATATAGGCTACCTGATACTATACCTGTATATTATAATATAGGCTACCTGATACTATACCTGTATATTATAATATAGGCTACCTGATACTGTACTATACCTGTATATTATAATATAGGCTACCTGATACTGTACTGTACCTGTATATTATAATATAGGCTACCTGATACTGTACTATACCTGTATATTATAATATAGGCTACCTGATACTATACTATACCTGTATATTATAATATAGGCTACCTGATACTGTACTGTACCTGTATATTATAATATAGGCTACCTGATACTGTACTATACCTGTATATTATAATATAGGCTACCTGATACTGTACTATACCTGTATATTATAATATAGGCTACCTGATACTATACCTGTATATTATAATATAGGCTACCTGATACTATACCTGTATATTATAATATAGGCTACCTGATACTGTACTATACCTGTATATTATAATATAGGCTACCTGATACTGTACTATACCTGTATATTATAATATAGGCTACCTGATACTATACTATACCTGTATATTATAATATTTTCTACTTGATATGATACTATACCTGTATATTATAATATAGGCTACCTGATACTATACCTGTATATTATAATATAGGCTACCTGATACTGTACTATACCTGTATATTATAATATAGGCTACCTGATACTATACCTGTGTATTATAATATAGGCTACCTGATACTATACCTGTATATTATAATATAGGCTACCTGATACTATACCTGTATATTATAATATAGGCTACCTGATACTATACTATACCTGTATATTATAATATTTTCTACTTGATATGATACTATACCTGTATATTATAATATATACTACTTGATACTATACCTGTATATTATAATATATATACTCACTCTTTTATCTTGTTTTCTTCTCTTTCAGGTACAGCATCTCTTACATTCCATTTGCCAGGTAAGATGATTATGTTTCAAACTACAGTACATTACCCTTTTTGTGGACTTTGTTTAGAAGACTGAGTCTAACTAACTTCACCTCATCTGGTGTGATTTGTGGAACCCAGTGCGTTGACCCTACCATCACCCTGTGCCCTATCGGCTAGGTTTGGAGCATGGGGGAAAACTGTTACTTATATAGTGTACATTGGTATATATATCTAACAACAATGTTGTAACTCTACTAATTACAATGTTGTTTCTAGTTTTACTACACAGGTATAAAATAAACTTAACGTTCCCCTTTATTTCTCAGTGTGATATTACTGGCTGGTTGTGTGATGTGAGGCTCTGTCATAGCGTGTTCCTTTTGGTGTTTGTGACTTTAGTGATCCGGTTGCCACGTTGTTTTGTTGACACAAACCTCATGGACAAAGGGATAAAGACACACACACTGATTTTATATTTGAGAGCAGCAGCCGTCCATCTACAAACGGCACAATGCTTCGCTGAGCTGAACGCAAACACTCCCTGATCCCTGATCCACGTATTTATTTACTTCTAAACACCCCGCTGTTTGGCTCCACCATATGGGGCTAATCCCCTCGAGGCTGCGTCCCAAATAGCACCCTATGTCCTACATAGTGCACTACTTTAGACCAGAGCCCTATGGGCCTCCCAATTGGCCCTGGTCTAAAGTAGTGCACTATGTAGGGAATAGGGTGCTTTTTGGGACAAAGCCCAAAGCCCTCACCCCACAGAGCTCACCAGAGGGAGCCACGCAGATGGTAGCTTGTTGTTTCAGTCTCAGCCACCCCTCCCTGCTCCAGCTCCACCAATTATTTTATATTAACGGGAAAATATTATTATCCTTTTAGAAATAAAATTTTTGAAAACATGCTAATGTATGTTGTTTTTTGTCTAGCCTTCCTATTTTCACCAGTGATAAGCTCTGATTGAACCCCTGAGAGTTGACTTTAGTGGTGATTTCTGTCTTGGTAAGGGGGAGGATTAAACACAGACAAAATGAGTCTGTTCTGCCTCTTCTTCCCCCCTCTTATACAAATGGTCCTGGTGTCCGCCCTTACACCTCCTCAGCAATAAAGGATTGTTTAGTCTGAGCCAGGTGGTTCTCTCCTTTTAGGTTTGAGCATCTTCACCGTTCAACCCCTCCTCGCACGCACACACACACACACACACACACACACAGACACACAGACACACAGACACAGACAGACACACAGACACACACACAGACACACACACACACACACACACACACACACACACACACACACACACACACAGACCCACACACAGACACAGACCCACACACACACACAGACCCACACACACACACAGACACAGACCCACACACACACACAGACCCACACACACACACACACACAGACACACACACACACGTTTCTGTAGTGGAGAGGGCAGACAGATCGTTAGCCTCCCTCCTACCATACTGAATCTGTATACAGTACTGTATAGACTGGACTAAGTATAGCTGTATACAGTACTGTATAGACTGGACTAAGTATAGCTGTATACAGTACTGTATAGACTGGACTAAGTATAGCTGTATACAGTACTGTATAGACTGGACTAAGTATAGCTGTATACAGTACTGTATAGACTGGACTAAGTATAGCTGTATACAGTACTGTATAGACTGGACTAAGTATAGCTGTATACAGTACTGTATAGACTGGACTAAGTATAGCTGTATACAGTACTGTATAGACTGGACTAAGTATAGCTGTATACAGTACTGTATAGACTGGACTAAGTATATCTGTATACAGTACAGTATAGACTGTACTAAGTATAGCTGTAAACAGTACTGTATAGACTGTACTAAGTATAGCTGTAAACAGTACTGTATAGACTGTACTAAGTATAGCTGTAAACAGTACTGTATGCATAGTAATGGGACTAATTGATAGAATGAATAGATTATCTCTTTAGGTAGGTAGCCTTATTGTTGCTATGTTGTGTTGGGACTCCCGTGTCAGAACACTACAGGGCTTGTTTTCTGTATTGCCATTCCTTTGTTGTTATATTCTTAGAGACCAACTGGTTTCTGGTTTCTGCCAGCAAATCATTTTATCCCCCAATCCTCTTGGTTTAAATCCCTTTTCATTTAGATTGGTGCTCTCTGTCGTTTTCCTTTTCATTTAGATTGGTGCTCTCTGTCGTTTTCCTTTTCATTTAGATTGGTGCTCTCTGTCGTTTTCCTTTTCATTTAGATTGGTGCTCTCTGTCGTTTTCCTTTTCATTTAGATTGGTGCTCTCTGTCGTTTTCCTTTTCATTTAGATTGGTGCTCTCTGTCGTTTTCCTTTTCATTTAGATTGGTGCTCTCTGTCGTTTTCCTTTTCATTTAGATTGGTGCTCTCTGTCGTTTTCCTTTTCATTTAGATTGGTGCTCTCTGTCGTTTTCCTTTTCCTTTAGATTGGTGCTCTCTGTCGTTTTCCTTTTCATTTAGATTGGTGCTCTCTGTCGTTTTCCTTTTCCTTTAGATTGGTGCTCTCTGTCGTTTTCCTTTTCCTTTAGATTGGTGCTCTCTGTCGTTTTCCTTTTCATTTAGATTGGTGCTCTCTGTCGTTTTCCTTTTCATTTAGATTGGTGCTCTCTGTCGTTTTCCTTTTCCTTTAGATTGGTGCTCTCTGTCGTTTTCATTTAGATTGGTGCTCTCTGTCGTTTTCCTTTGTTATCACGCAGCCAGAGTAATATTTAGATTATGAACGTTCAAAGTATTCCCTTCGAACGTAATGTTCACATAATCTATTTTATATAACCTTTATTTAACCAGGTGAGGCAGTTAAGAACACATTTGTATTAGCAATGACATCTAGGGTTAACCCACATCCTAACTATAGTATGGAGCCGTTTCCCTTTGAATAACATAATGCATCCTCCCCTCTCCACTCACTGTGGTCCGTCACACTAACTTTGGTGTTGGTCTGTGTTGGCCACAACATCATCACTCCCCACCCTACTGTAGCCCAAGCTGATCCTTTAATGTGTTTTACTCTGTTGATACTATATATAGAGATATAGCCCCTCTCAGGAGAGGCTCTCCCAGTCCCTGGTTAAACCTGCTGCTCTCCCCAGTCCCTGGTTAAACCTGCTGCTCTCCCCTGGTTAAACCTGCTGCTCTCCCCAGTCCCTGGTTACATTTACATTTTAGTCATTTAGCAGACGCTCTTATCCAGAGCGACTTACAGTTAGTGAGTGCATACATTATTTTTTTATTTTTTATTTTTTTATACTGGCCCCCCGTGGGAATCGAACCCACAACCCTGGCGTTGCAATCGCCATGCTCTACCAACTGAGCTACATCCCTGCCGGCCATTCCCTCCCCTACCCTGGACGACGCTGGGCCAATTGTGCGCCGCCTCATGGGTCTCCCGGTCACGGCCGGCTACGACAGAGCCTGGATTCGAACCAGGATCTCTAGTGGCACAGCTAGCACTGTGATGCAGTGCCTTAGACCACTGCGCCACTCGGGAGACTTGCTCTCCCCAGTCCCTGGTTAAACCTGCTGCTCTCCCCAGTCCCTGGTTAAACCTGCTGCTCTCCCCTGGTTAAACCTGCTGCTCTCCCCAGCCCCTGGTTAAACCTGCTGCTCTCCCCAGTCCCTGGTTAAACCTGCTGCTCTCCCCAGTCCCTGGTTAAACCTGCTGCTCTCCCCAGTCCCTGGTTAAATCTGCTGCTCTCCCCAGTCCCTGGTTAAACCTGCTGCTCTCCCAGTCCCTGGTTAAACCTGCTGCTCTCCCAGTCCCTGGTTAAACCTGCTGCTCTCCCCAGTCCCTGGTTAAACCTGCTGCTCTTCCCAGTCCCTGGTTAAACCTGCTGCTCTCCCAGTCCCTGGTTAAACCTGCTGCTCTCCCAGTCCCTGGTTAAACCTGCTGCTCTCCCCAGTCCCTGGTTAAACCTGCTGCTCTCCCCAGTCCCTGGTTAAACCTGCTGCTCTCCCAGTCCCTGGTTAAACCTGCTGCTCTCCCCAGTCCCTGGTTAAACCTGCTGCTCTCCCCAGGCCCTGGTTAAACCTGCTGCTCTCCCCAGTCCCTGGTTAAACCTGCTGCTCTCCCCAGTCCCTGGTTAAACCTGCTGCATCTGCACTTTCTAAACTACAGCTGAGGTCACTATGGCTGTGTCCCAAAGGGCCCCCTATCCCATAGGGCTATGGGCAAAAGTAATGTGCTTTATAGGGAATAGGGTGCTATTTGAGATACTGTTTATCTGGGGTATCCTGGAGTAGTCTGTTGCGCCGGTGTTTCATCATTTCAGTAAATTATCATTTATTTATGTGGTGTGTTTTAGGAAGCCGGGTGCTAAAATAGCAGTGTGTTGCCTTCAATGTAGAGGAAAGATGGGAAGGAGGAGGAGTGTAGGGGGATGTGGATGTGTGTGTGTGTGTGTGTGTGTGTCTTTTTGCGAAGGGGGTGAGCTCACTGCAAATCAGAGAAGCAGAAGGAGAGTCACCAGTCTTTTCCACCAACCATCTTGTTCTCTCTCTCTCTCTCTCTCTCTCTCTCTCTCTCTCTCTCTCTCTCTCTCTCTCTCTCTCTCTCTCTCTCTCTCTCTCTCTCTCTCTCTCTCTCTCTCTCTCTCTCTCTCTCTCTCTCTCTCTCTCTCTCTCTCTCTCTCTCTCTCTCTCTCTCATGATTATTCCCTCCCTTCATCCTTTTAACCTTAACTGGTTCATCTTTACCTCTCCTCCAGTAGCTGTTGAGGGTGGCAGGCCAGTGAAGTCTGCTTAGCAACACATGGATAGGGAGAGAGAGAGAGAGCGAGAGCGGTTGACACAGAGAAATAAATAATAAGGGGGAGGTGGAAGAGAGAGATGGAGGAGTGACCTTTTTTTGCTGTTGCCATGGTGATTGCTGGTTGTGATGCCTCATCATTCCAATACCTGGAGTGTAGGGGGGAGGGGCGTCACTCTGAGAATGTGCTGCTTTCCCGCCAAAACGAATTAAATATGCATGAGCCACGCCCAAAACAACGATAACAACAAAAGAAGAATGTGATAACAATACTGTAGTAGTAATTTTCTAGATGTGATATATGGGAATTGTTATTAAGAAAGCTAAAAGTCTTTAAAACCCTAAATACTAGAATGAAGGAAAAATAAAGAAAGAAATCACTGTTTTATAACTATTGCTTTCACAATTATTTTGTTGTTTTTGTTCAGACAAAATATATAACCTACTGTATCAGACAACAGGTATAACCTACTGTATTGGATTGATCATAAAGATTGATATTGGATTGATCATGAAAACACCCCTTATGAAATATTTGTTGTCATGTATCACCTCTTCTCTTCTGTTTCCATGTCTTTTCCGTTCCCTCCAGGGATGCAGTGATGAAGGTTTTCACCAGCTGTCTGAGTTAGAGAACGGACGCCAGTCTCCCAGACCTGGGTTCAAGTACTATGAAATCACAAGACTGGTCCCAAATATGCAAATGGATAGATATTTTGTTTTTGGGGAATTGTATTTTTCATTTTCATTGCTGTTTTGATACTGTGAATCATTCATATTTCCAATAGTTGTAATCATGATAGCAGTTATCTGAAACTAAAGTTTATTCATATTATGCTTATCAGGGTTGGGGTCAATTTCAATTCAGTTAATTCAGGAAGAAGACTGGAATTTGGAATTGGAATTAGTTTAATTCCTGAATTGACCCTGATTGATGCTTATTTATCTGTTTAGTTTCTTACTCTCAGATTGGGTCTGTTATTTTAAGTGTGTTTATGCTTCCGGGTGAGAGGTGAATGCTTGAAATCAAATGATTTAAGAATGTTCCTAATATATATATCATCCAAAAAGACAGGATTGGGGTCAAGTGGAATTGAAGACGGTCAATTCAGGAAGTGATTTGAATTTCAAATGAAAACATTTAACAACTCTCAAAATAAATAGCTTTTACTTCTCAGTTTATTGAGAAGTCATTAAAATATGCTTCTTTTTTTTCAATTATTGAATTGGAAGTTCAGTTTACTTCCTGAATTGACTGCCTTCAATTCGAATTGACCCCTACCCTGCAAGAATACCAATTTTATATCTTGTTTTGTTCAGAGAAGGGAAAGGCCTATAGACATTTTACAATATGATACCTGTAAAACTGAAAATACAACTCAATACCTTAATTTTTTCAACTTTGTATTTTACCTCATGACCATATGATTTGCTGATATTTTAACATAAGGTTTCCTTCTTCAGAAGAATGGAATATGACTGTCTATTTTTTATTAATAACATCAACAAATGTTTTCATTTTGAAACTGCAGGCTATTCAGTAAACCAACTTAGTTCGCCCTTAAAGGAAAACTCCACCCAAAACTATCTTTCGGTATTTGTTTCATTAGTCCATTGTTGACATAGTCCCAAAATGTTTTGCTTGTCAGCGATTACGTTTTCAAGATATGTAAAACGCAGCATCAAATTAGGCAAAATGCATCATTCGGGGATGATTTCTGTATTTTGAAAGTTACATATCTTGAAAACTTGATCGCTGACAAGCAAAACGTTTTGGGACTATGTCAACAATGGACTAATGAAACAAATACCGAAATATTGTTTTTGGGTGGAGTTTTCCTTTAAATGTTGGTGTCATGCTTATAATTGTTTAGTGTGTGTGTGTGTGTGTGTGTGTGTGTGTGTGTGTGTGTGTGTGTGTGTGTGTGTGTGTGTGTGTGTGTGTGTGTGTGTGTGTGTGTGTGTGTGTGTGTGTGTGTGTGTGTGTGTGTGTGTGTGTGTGTGTGTGTGTGTGTGTGTGTGTGTGTGTGTGTGTGTGAGTGATTCCTTGAAACACATTGTATCTCCTCACCCCATGTGTCCAAGTCAGTGACGTGTAATTAATGTGGCTGATAGACTCAAATTGTGTTATGTTACTAAATTCTTAATGGAGAACTACAGTACCCCACCGTGCCCTGCCAGGGGCGACAGACAGACGATCACATCACACCACATTAAACCCAGATCCCACTCTTGGCTTTTCTCAGCCAAAGACAACAAAGGGAAAGGAGCTACTGTGGTCATTAGGGCAAACCTTAGCAAAATGGTTCAAAATGCTTTGCAACTGGATTTTTTTTTTACATTTCTTATTGGACAAATCCCTCTCCATTTCAGTCCGTTTTTCTTCAGTTTGATGCCTACTGAAGAAGACCCAGATCAACATGTGTGCAGTGACATACAACATCTCCCCCTCTTACCCCTTCAGCTCAAAGCCAATTGCCTGTAAATGAACTCTCTTTGTTTCTCTAATTGTCAGCCAGATGCAGTGGAGACCTTCTGGCTCATTCACTCCGCCCTTCTGCTCTGTGTAATCTTAACATAACCGAATAACCTGCTATACATGGCTTTTTATATTAGCCTGGTCCCATATCTAGCTTTTTGTGCTGTCTTCACAATGTCTATGGTCATTGTCACAATAAGCATATTTGGCAAGATGGCACAAACCGATTTGGGACCAATGCTATTGTCATGTTGGGGTTCATTCTAAATATAAACATCTTCGGAATAAGCTGGAGCCTTCTGGATGGGATTCTGAAAGGAGGATGTGGTTGCTATGACAACCCCAGGAGCTAGGAAGTTACCCCCCCCCCCACCCGCTCCCCCTCTCCGTATTCCCAACTGGAGCATCCATGGTCCATTAGGGTCCATTATGGTAATGAGACACTGGGATTTCAGACAGGAGTGTCACAGGTCTGCCTGGTCCGTCTGCCTCCGCCTCTCCTCTCAGAGGTAATATGGTTCAGAGGGGAGGAGGGGACTTTTCCTGGATTAGACCCGTAGCCCAATACAATGAGTGGCCTTAACCCACAACAAAGAGGGAAAGCTCTGGGCATGGAAAGATGCTTCATTGCTCTTTAAGATAAACAACAAACCTTTAAGACGTGCCATCAATCTTGTGTGTTATTCTTGTGGTCCTCTTAAGACATTATCCTGTTCGCTTCTTACGTTGGTCTACTCCACCTAACACACAGGTTTTTAAACATCCCGCTTAGGGGGCTTTCTTTATATACTCGGAACAAATGTTTGCTTGGAATAAAGGTTCTTTAGGGATGACATCTATCGGAGCATAGAACCTTTTTTTGGTTCCGTATAGAACCATATTTGATCTTGGAGTACATGATTGATGCCTATCGTATTTACCCAGCAGTGTTATGGAATTATATTCTCCGACCCCCCCCCGCCCCCCCAACGTTTCATTAGCAATGTGATCATGGAACATGCTTTTAATATAAGAAATAAATCCCCTTTCAGTAGCACTAGTTCCAGAATGCGTCCCAAATGGAACCCTATTCCCTAAATGGCGCACTACATTTGACCAGAACCCTATATGGGCCCTGATCAAAAGTAGTGCACTATAAAGGGGATAGTGTTCCGTTTGGGACGCAGGTCCAGGGACTTGGCTTGGCAGGGGTTCAGCTAAGCTTTAGGCTCACTGTGACTATCAGAGTAATCTGGGAGAGGGAGGAAAATACATCTCTTATTTCTGTTGTCTTTCTTTGGATGCAAAGACAATTGTTTGTTGTTGTGAATGTGGGTCTGTTTTGTCCATTAAATTATGATGACTTTGAGAACAAGAAAAGCCCTTGAACCAAACCCATTTGATCAGGTGGGATATTCAGTTGGCGTATACCATTTCCTTTTTTTGGATAGAGGAAGGAGAGTTGTTTGTTTTGTTTAGCTTCTTTGAGAGTGAATGTGGATGAAGAAGAAGAAGTTAATTTGGAGAAGAAGAAAGAAAAACTTCTGAACTCAATACAGTAATCACCACCGCCAAATCAAATCAAATGTTATTTGTCACATACAGGTGTTTAGTAGATGTTATAACGGGTGTAGACTGTCTTTCCATGATTAAACCCAACCGATCATCAGCTTTTTGGCTACTGTATGTGGTTAGTGGGATATTCAACAATGACATTGTGACAGTTAAAAAATAAAGCGTTTCTGTGCAAATGGACCATTACTCTTTGTATAGTATTGTGATCATGGCTTGTGTTCTGAATCTATACTGCTCGTCTCTCTCTCAAAGTCGGTTCTGTCACATATTGCTAGAAATAGCAAAGCTATTTACCTTTGAAATTGAGAAATGATTCACACAAAATGGAGGAAAAGAAAACAGTGTACAGGCCTGGCTATTACAGGTTAATATGTGTGAGAGGCCTATGGCAATCAGCAGTTGAAACGATAACAATCCAAATCCCTGCCACTGTTTTGGGTAAAAAGCTGAAGGATGGGGCTGCATGGAGAAATGTAACCACTCTCAAATTCATAGACAGAGCTTCTGATGCAAGGACTGACTATCCATGATATCAAAAATATAATTTGAATCATGTTTTGCTTAAGTTTGGGTTCGGATGGGGTATGACAGTTAAACTAAGCTCATGAGCCATTTATAAGTTATATTAGTCAAGAATCAATGGTTACATATCATTAATTTATAAGTCCAAAATTGGTCTCTTTCAAATCAAATCAAACTTTATTTGTCACTTGCGGTGAATACAACAGGTGTAGACCTTACCGTGAAATGCTTACTTACAAGCCCTTAATCAACAATGCAGTTTTAAGAAAAATAAGAGTTATGAAAATATTTACTAAATATGCTAAACAAAAAAATTATGTTTTAAGTAACACAATAAAATAACAATAACGAGACTATATACAGGGGGTACCGGTTAGTTGAGGTAATATGTCCATGTAGGTAGGGTTATAAGCAAGACCCTGACAGAACGTGTTGTAGCACACTCTTCGAGAGATTATGCCTTGAGCCTCTGATAACAATATTATGCCTCTGAATAAAATGGAATTCCGCTCACTATTTATTCAAAATGGAATCATTCAATACTATTGATGTCGACTAACAGTCAATACACTTCATCCTTCATTCATTAATGATGGGTAAACAATATATCCCCAGGCGATTTACAATCAGGTTTCGACCTAGAAATGGTTCAGAGCAGAGAAAAGGCAGATGGATCTATGCCAGACATAGTAGGTTACATGAGTAAATGGACATTTGTCACTGGGAAATTATATAAATAGCTATAGCAATATTGTGTGTGTGTGAGCTCTTTATTTATTTCATCTAATTTATTTGGTTTAATTTTCATTTCAGTGGATGAACTGAATTTACAGTTCAAGAATGGAAAAACGTGAACATTCTACTGAAATGTCAATTGGAATTGACCTCAGCGCTGTAATAACGGTCCCCTGAATAGTAAGCCTATCATGTTATTGGTCCGTTTTTAATTTTTTACATTCAACAAGAACAACGTTACATTTAAAGTACTAATATGGAATGAATGACATCACTATCCTAAGCCATGCTTGTTCTTTTACCGCTGTTGCCTTTGTTTAGCCGCGTGTTTCTGCTCCTAGCTCTTGCCATGGACACGCCTCCCACGGACCAGCCGTATAAATACCAGACAAGCCGCAACTTCACACCAGTTGAATTACTAAACGGATTATAGCACTGGTGCACATTACCACATTCAAGATACCACATTTGTATTTGATCGGATAATGCAATTGCAATACAGTATATTTATTTACAGTCTTCGAGTTTAAAATTCGTATTCTGTTTAATAGACGACTTTGCTGTTGTGGTCGGATCACTTTTAAATCCCAATAATGCCTTTTCCGCCGATAAATCTCCATCAACGAATCTCTTCTCCCGGGAGAGAGCTGTTCAGGAAAATGAAACAGACGGAGGAAAAAGACTCCGAGAAGGAAAAGATGTCGAAGTCTTGGACTACGGCCAATCTGAGGAATTTGGGGCGAAAACCCCAACAACAGAAAACCAAACTCCCGATTCAGGAGACAGAAGGTTTAAAGAACTCCTGGCTAACTTTACCCAAACAATCTCAAGACTCGTGCGAGAGCGTTCCGCTTTACAGCTCCGTGGAATCCACCACTCACCGGGACAGGGGCAAGCAGTCATCGCGGAGTTCCATAGGAAAGGACGAGGCAGGAGAAGAAAGGAAGATTCAATTCTCTCTGAGCCTCACACCGGAGGCCATTCTCGTTATTCAGAAGCGCAGCTTAGAAAAACAGATGCTAGCCAAACAGCAGAAGGGTTGTGTGTCCGTGGACTTTCGGCACAGGCGAGTCTTTCCATCCAAAAGGACTCAAGGTGGTTCCAAAAGCACGACCAACCCCGATCCCAATCTGGAACATGCAGAGGACATTACAACCATAGTAAAAATCTCTTTACTAAATGATCAGTATAAATACGATGACGTGGAATATGAAGAAGACGATGGCGACGTGGATGAGACGGTGGTGAGGAAATGCAAAGAATGGCTGAAAGGAGTTGAAAGCGCCGCTGCTTTTGGAAAAGTGGACAAACTATCTGCCCTTCCGCACCTAAAAAGCTGCTGACGAATGCTTCTCATATTATAGGACTTTAATATTATGTGATATGGCAAGCTACGAACATTGCACATTGTAGCCTACACAAAATAAATTGATTCTTAGTACTACTAAGTTAGTAGCCTATCCACTGACACTGCTCACCATTACGCACGGCGAACACTGTTTCCACACACATGGGAATGTTGTTTTTACTAGTCTAATAATTCTAATGATGTCTTAATTGAATAGCCTTTCATGTTGACACTGGCAGAATCCTGTGTTCTCTTCTTTTGCACGTGGCTTTTGTTTTTATTGAGGCGCCTTTATTCGTTGGTTGGCATGAGCCGCCTGCGATCCAAGGACTCTCTTCCTTTGTGTCCAAGAACAATAGCTGTCAACGGCGACGACAGGGTTACTTTGCGTGTTTTTTTGGGGGGGGGAGCAAACGACTGTTTTTACCCTCTCAGAAGATGCACCTGTTTTTTTGCACTGTGGAAAATTAAAGAAAAAATGTTGTAACGGTGGATCAGATTTGTAGGCCTACAGTATTTATTATGAGGGAGAAGGGGGATGTTTGTATCAGCTCAAATGTTTCGTTATACCCTGACATTTTTATGCCATTTGTATGAAGTAAAAAAAAAAAAAAAGCTACATGCACTGAGCGTTTGACTTATTTAATTAGTGTAGATATTACCCCTGGCAGTTTTGTGATCAATAAACCCAATACAAATCAAATTAGGTAGACATATCCTCCAGTATCCATTACTTGGATGGAGGTATGTAGCTATGATGGCAACCGTAACCAATGTCAATTGGTTCTGCCCAATCAACAAGTCAAAAGTCAAGAATGACACGATGGCACAGATGTCATTGAAAGCTTAGGTTTCACAAGGTTGCTTTTATATCCTACTTTGAGTCATTTTGGTGCTAACTAGATAAGCTTCTTATTAGAATGTGTGTTAATCAGTGTTGTCAGAGAGCTCTCGTGCACCCGCTGACAAATGCCAAAGCATTACCCTGCTAAGGAGTAGGACTACTGACCTAGGCTAGTGCACGCAATAATGCTATTAGGCCTTTAAACCATTGATTCGATCAATATGCCTAGGCCTTTGTGGTTTATAGTGTCAATCAGCACGTTTTCAGCTGAACAAAATGTATTTTAATGTTATCATATCGGATACGTCACCCCATTATTGTTATAAGCCAAAGCATCAACATCCTGTGGCCTATACGGTTGTTATAGAAGTGATCTGGTGCGCTGCTCAGAGAGGATTTGCCCGCGCCTGCTGTTGGAGAGTGAGAACGGCCACTCTAAACAGCCCAGTGAATATGGCCCATTGAATAGGACCTATTCGTATCATGGCAACCACTCTATATACACATATATTAAACAGACCCGTTAACTCCAGACATTGCTGTCAGGACAGTTTTGTAATGTCATGCTGATACAGGATTATATAATCGGCTAAGGCATTTATTGACATGAATAGTTTAATAGTCTGATTCGTTAAATTCCTGAGAAGAAAGTAAAATTGCCCCCACATTGTTAGGCTACAATTTCTGCCGATTTAATACATTAGTTGGGACACGTGAGAACTATAGGCAGATAGTTAGTGTCCATTCAGCCTCAAGAAGTAGCTTAGGCTGTAATATATATTATGATACAAAGGCCTAGTAGAACTGTAGAAATCATTATACAATGCACATCACTAGATAGACTAGGCCAAATAATAGTCTCAACTGGGATGCAAGTCTGTGGAGACTAGGCCTAATAATAGTCTCAACTGGGATGCAAGTCTGTGGAGACTAGGCCAAATAATAGTCTCAACTGGGATGCAAGTCTGTGGAGACTAGGCCAAATAATAGTCTCAACTGGGATGCAAGTCTGTGGAGACTAGGCCAAATAATAGTCTCAACTACAATGCAAGTCTGTGGAGACTAGGCCAAATAATAGTCTCAACTAGGATGCAAGTCTGTGGAGACTAGGCCTAATTATAGTCTCAACTACGATGCAAGTCTGTGGAGACTAGGCCAAATAATAGTGTCAACTGGGATGCAAGTCTGTGGAGACTAGACCAAATAATAGTCTCAACTAGGATGCAAGTCTGTGGAGACTAGGCCAAATAATAGTCTCAACTAGGATGCAAGTCTGTGGAGACTAGGCCAAATAATAGTCTCAACTAGGATGCAAGTCTGTGGAGACTAAGCCACAGACTCTCTGTGGAGACTATTATTTTATAAGAAAATACATGTGAACAAAAAGTACTTTCTTTCATCAACACTGCAGCTTATAACCTATAACCTTTACAGCCAGTCAGACTTGGAATTGACTGAAAGGTAAAATAAAAAAGGAAGTTGTGGTTCACATTGTTCTGTGTAACTTGGTAACCATTGAGTTTTACTGAGGGAGGAGTGTAAACCCTAGCCTAGGGACTCATAACATTCTGACATGCTGTTCAAGGTAGAGGGGTAAGTGAGCGCTGTGAGCTGCAGGGTTGGGCTCCATTTCTTTTCAATTCCAGTCAATTCAGAAAGTAAACCAAATTCCAATTCCAAATGTTCCTCATTGAAGAGAATTGGAATTGGAATTTCAGTGTACTTCCTGAATTGACTGGAATTTAAATGGAATTGACCCCAACCCTGGTGAGATGGAATTTTTAAAAGTTTGTAGGTCTAAGGGTTAGCTAACTTCAAAAGATGATCATATAATATCCTTTGTGAAATTATTTAAATTGTTGATATTGTACAATCTGCTAACAGGTAGGCTGCTGTAGAACCATGTGACAACAGTATGTACCTACATTGTAATTACGCTAGCGTACTTATATTGATCAATTATATTGTTATCACGTCTCAATGTGAAGGTTGACTGTGATGGATCACGATGAAGTCAAAGTGTAAAGACATCCACCAATCAAGCAATCTGCCCTGCATCTTGGAAACATACCTGTCATCTAGTGGTGGCAAAAAGGTAACACTACCATTGCTGTTATTTTTAGCGCCTTGGGTTTGAGAAATTCACTTTATGAGTTAAATGTATTATTACTTATCAACCAACCAACCAACCAATCAAACAACCTGTCAACCAATCAGGGACTGTCTCAAATGCCTTGTTTTCTTGCTAAAGGAGTTCACTAAAACATTTGTTTTCTTACTAAAGGAGTTCACTAAACATTTGTGTTATTACTAAAGGAGTTCACTAAAACATTTGTTTTTTTGCTAAAGGAGTTCACTAAAACATTTGTGTTATTACTAAAGGAGTTTACTAAAACATTTGTTTTCTTGCTAAAGTTCACTAAAACATTTGCTTTCTTGCTAAAGGAGTTAACTAAAATAATTGTTTTCTTGCTAAAGGAGTTCACTAAAACATTTGTGTTATTACTAAAGGAGTTTACTAAAACAATTGTTTTCTTGCTAAAGGAGTTCACTAAAATAATTGTTTTCTTGCTAAAGGAGTTCACTTAAACATTTGTTTTATTATTAAAGGAGTTCACTAAAACATTTGTTTTCTTACTAAAGGAGTTCATTAAAATATTTGTTTGGGCCAGAGGAGGCAATAAGCACACATATTAATCAGGATAATGGAAGCCCTGAATGGAAATCATGCTTAAAATAAATGCTGAAGAGAAGGTAGGAACCAATCAGTGGCGGTCAGTGCCGTTTAAGATGAGGGAGGACATTTTTTTTTTCATGAGCATGGCCTTATTTCTATTACAGCATATTGGATGACTCTCATTCATATTCCATTCACCCAGTTCAATGTAACATCCATAGGTTTAGGCTACTACATGATACTCAAATGTTCCCTATGCCCATCATGAGGTTGCTACAACCTAGCCTCTGAATGAAAGTTTACAACGTAGGTGCACACAGGTCGAGAGACAAATTTGAGGTGACAGACAGTGACATTCAATACCGCCTTGCACACTCTTGCCTGCATCTAGCTGATATTGGGCGTAATCATTTGTCCAACAGTTGCAAACAAGAGTTTCTATTGGAAAAATTCAGGTATGTTTATCCCCATTTTGTTCCATTTGCTTCCGTTTAAGAAACGTTTTTCAACAGAATCGGCGGAATGAATACACCCCTGATCACGCGTAAACACAGTTCACTCTCATAACAGCCACGTTGTATTCCTTCTCTTCCCTTCGCTTGTGGACTTCAATGCACAACACATCAGCTGTATGTGACCAGGCGAAAAAACCTTTCCAAGCCAAACCATGTCATAACCGCTACACACAGCCTACATCATTGTCACCATATTAGCTAAAGTAAGGTCATAGTCAACATAGCTAATAGAACTCTGTTAGTAAACCCGCTACAATCATGCAGTAACGTTCCAGTGTATAGTCAGTAAACAGTTACACCGGCGGGCCCCAGTGACAATAAATTAGTAATACCAAAAGCTTACCTTGACTTGGAAGAGTTCCAGTGTTGTGTTGGAAAGTCATAGCCAGCTAGCTAACATAGCATCCATCTGTTTGAGCAGGGTGTTTCAGTAGGATAAACTAGCTAGCTGCATTTGCTAGCTAAGTAAAGTAAGTGAAACTGAAAGTTAAAAATAATAATAATAATCTCTCTCAATTTCTCAATTTCTCTCTTGCTTCTCCTTCATTTTGGAAGAAATTAATTTGTTAAAAACTGTTCAACTATTGTCTTTCTCTCTCTTTGAGTCAACTACTCTCCACATTTTATGCACTGCAGTGCTAGCTAGCTGTAGTTTATGCAGTACTGGATTAATTCTCTGATCCTTTGATTGGGTGGACAACATGTCAGTTCATGCTGCAAGAGCTCTGATAGGCTGGAGGACGTCCTCCGGAAGTTGTCATAATTACTGTGTAAGTCTATAGAAAGGGGGTGAGAACCATGAGCCTCCTAGGTTTTGTATTGAACTCAATGTACCTAGAGGAGGACGGAAGCTAGCTGTCCTCCGTCTACACCATGGTGCTACCCTGCAGAGTGCTGTTGAGGCTACTGTATACCTTCTTTGCAAAATAGTGTGTTTTAATCAGTTATTTGGAGACGTGATTATATTTAGTATAGTTTTATCTAAAAAGGATAACCTTTAAATGTTTAACAATTTAAATTTGTATGAAATTCACTGAGGGGGATGGTCCTCCCCTTCCTCCGCTGAGGAGCCTCCACTGGAACCAATACAATGATAACCTCCACTGAGTACAGTGAGTGGATGAGTAAGTTCCTACTTTGACTATGAGGCATCTCATTCTGATAGGTCAGACATGGCATCATGGCTAGTAGTGTATCCTGTCTGTACCAAGCCAGTGTGTGTGTGTGTGTGTGTGTGTGTGTGTGTGTGTGTGTGTGTGTGTGTGTGTGTACAGTGGGTATCATAAGTATTCACCCCCTTTGTTTAGGCAAGCCTAAATTAGTTAAGGAGTAACATTTGTCTTAACAAATCACGTAGGTTACATGGACTCACTCTGTGTGAAATAATAGCGGTTAACATGATTTTTGAATGACTACCCCTTCCTCTGTCCCCCATACATACAACATCTGTAAGGTCGCTCAGTCTATTATTGAATTTCAAGCACATATTCAACTACAAAGACCAGGGAGCTTTTAGAAAGCCTCATAAAGAAGGGCAGTGATTGGTAGATGGGTAACAATAACACATCAGACATAGAATATCTCTAAGCATTGTCAAGTTAATAATTATGCTGTGGATTATATATTTAACCACCCAGACACATCAAAGATACAGTCGTCCTTCTGAACTGAGCAGCAGGAGAGGAAGGAAACTGCTCAGGGATGTCACTGGCTGTGATAGGGGAAAACTGAGGATGGATCAACAACATTGTAGTGACTCCACAATAATGACCTAAACAACAGAGTGAAAATAAGAATACAAATATACAGAATACAAATATTCCAAAACATGCATTCTGTATGCAACAAGGCACTAAAGTTATACAGCAAAGGAATACACTTTTTGTCCTAAATGCAAAGCCTTACGTTTGGGCAAATCCAACACAACACTGAGTAACTGCCACCTTTTTTTCAAGCATGGTGGTGGCTGCATCATGGTATGGGTATGTTTGACATCGGCAAAGACTGGGGAGTTTTTCAGGATGAAAAGAAACGGGATGGAGCTAAGCACAGGCAAAATCCTAGAGGAAAACCTGCTTCAGTCTGCTTCACACCAGACACTGGGAGAGAAATGCACCTTTCAGCAGGACAATAACCTACAACACAAGGCCAAATCTACACTGGAGTTGCTTACCAAGAAGACGGTGAATGCTCCTGAGTGGCCAAGTTACAGTTTTGACTTAAATCTGGTTGAAAATCTATGGCAAGACTTGACAATTGATGTAGCCATAACCCCCAACTCCTTGACAGAGCTATATTGCACAATCCAGGTGTGCAAAGCTCTTAGAGACTAACCAGAGAAGACTCACAGCTGTAATCACTACTAAAGGTGTTTCTACCATGTATTGACTCAGGGGGGTGAATACTAATCAAGGTATATTCGTTTTTCAATTTCCATTACTTTTTAAGAAATATTTCGAATTATTTTGTGTAGATCGTGATTTTGTGTAAAATGTGAAGAAATCCAAGGGGGGTGAATACTTATGATACCCACTGTATGTGTGTGTATATGTGTGTGTATGTGTATGTGTATGTGTGTGTGTATGCGTGTGAGTGTGCATGTGCATGTGTGTACAAAGACCTAGTGTTCTCTCCATGGTACTGTACAGTACCTGCAATGACATGACGCTGCCAGTCCAGTGCAGTGGTGGTGAAACAAATGGGACCCTATTACCTTCGTAGTGCACTTCTTTTGACCAGGGCCCATAGTGTATTGGTAATGAACTATATAGGGAATAGGGTGCCATTTAGAATGACATCAGGGTTGTGTAACTATAATTCCATTGTGAAATCTCAATCATGACATTGTTTACCATGCCCCTTCCCTTCCCTACCCAATCTCTTTTATTCTGTCTGACTGTGCCAAGCATCTCTCAGTCTCTGCCTCTCTCTCTCTCGCTCTCTCTCTCTCTCTCTCTCTCTCTCTCTCTCTCTCTCTCTCTCTCTCTCTCTCTCTCATAGAAGAGCTATTCACACACTTCTCTCTGTCCTGTTTTGGGGGTAAAGTAGGGAGTGTACTGTGCTGCTGTGTAAACCAGGCATCCTAAATTGTACCCTGTTCACTAAATATTGCACTACTTTTGACCGGGGCCCATAGGGAGTAGGGTTTATTTTGGGATGCAGCCTGTGTGTTCCTGTTCTGTTCCTGAAGAAGGCAAACTGCTGCGAGGGACAGACGGTTGTCTTGGTAACCCCTGGAATCACTCTCTGTCCTAGACTGCCCTTCTGTTCTTTCTGTTCTTTTTCATTCTGTGACTCCCTCCCTCCCTCCCTCCCTCCCTCCCTCCCTCCCTCCCTCCCTCCCTCCCTCCCTCCCTCCCTCCCTCCCTCCTCTCTGTGACCCCCCTCCCCCTCCCCCCCTCCCCCCCCCTCCCCCTCCCCCTCCCTCCCCTTCCCCCTCCTCCCTCCTCCTCCCTCCATCCATCCTCTCTGTGACCCCCACCCCTCCCTCCCTCCCTCCCTCCCTCCCTCCCTCCCTCCCATCCCTCCCTCCCTCCCTCCCTCCCTCCCTCCCTCCCTCCCTCCCTCCCTCCATCCTCTCTCGTGACCCCCATCCCTCCCTCCCTCCCTCCCTCCCTCCCTCCCTCAGATTACCTGGCCTCCACAATCACCCGACCTCAACCCAATTGAGATGGTTTGGGATGAATTGGACCGCAGAGTGAAGGAAAAGCAGCCAAGAAGTGCTCAGCATATGTGGGAACTCCTTCAAGACTATTGGAAAAGCATTCCTCATGAAGCTGGTTGAGAGAATGCCAAGAGTGTGCAAAGCTGTCATCAAGGCAAAGGGTGGCTACTTTGAAGAATCTAAAATCTAAAATATATTTTAATTTGTTTAACACCTGCTGCTCACCTGCAGCTCACCTCTTCTCTCAGTTCTCTTCACCCACTTTCTGTGTTCATTCACCTCTCTGTGTGTCTTCTCTGTGTTAATTCACCTCTCTGTGTCTCCTCTCTGTGTTCATTCACCTCTCCTCCCCGGCTCACCTCTGAGTTTACTTCACCCTCTCTATGTTTCATTTGCTTCCTTTTTCCTCTCTCTCTCTCTCTCTCTCTCTCTCTCTCTCTCTCTCTCTCTCTCTCTCTCTCCCTCTCTCTCTCTCTCTCTCTCTCTCTCTCTCTCTCTCTCTCTCTCTCTCTCTCTCTCTCTCTCTCTCCCTCTCTCTCTCTCTCTCCCTCTCTCTCCTCTGTCTCTCTCTCTCTCTCTCTCTCTCTCTCTCTCTCTCTCTCTCTCTCTCTCTCTCTCTCTCTCTCTCTCTCTCTCTCTTCCCCTCTCTCACCACGGTCTGATGATGAACACCACGGCCTGATGATGAACACCACGGTCTGATGAGAACGGGTCTGATGATGATGAACACCACGGCCTGATGATGAACACCACGGCCTGATGATGAACACCACGGCCTGATGATGAACACCACGGCCTGATGATGAACACCACGGCCTGATGATGAACACCACGGCCTGATGATGAACACCACGGTCTGATGATGAACACCACGGTCTGATGAGAACGGGTCTGATGATGATGAACACCACGGCCTGATGATGAACACCACAGTCTGATGATGAACACCACGGCCTGATGATGAACACCACGGTCTGATGAGAATGGGTCTGATGATGATGAACACCACGGTCTGATGATGAACACCAAGGCCTGATGATGAACACCACGGCCTGATGATGAACACCATGGCCTGATGATGAACACCAAGGCCTGATGATGAACACCACGGCCTGATGATGAACACCAAGGCCTGATGATGAACACCACGGCCTGATGATGAACACCACGGCCTGATGATGAACACCACGGTCTGATGATGAACACCAAGGTCTGATGAGAACGGGTCTGATGATGATGAACACCACGGTCTGATGATGAACACCACGGCCTGATGATGAACACCAAGGCCTGATGATGAACACCACGGCCTGATGATGAACACCACGGCCTGATGATGAACACCACGGCCTGATGATGAACACCACGGTCTGATGATGAACACCACGGCCTGATGAGTACGGGTCTGATGATGAACACAACATCCTGATGAGTACGGGTCTGATGAGAACGGGTCTGAGGATGAACACCACGTCCTGATGAGTACGGGTCTGATGAGTACGGGTCTGATGATGAACACCATGGTCTGATGAGTACGGGTCTGATGAGTACGGGTCTGATGATGAACACCACGTCCTGATGAGTACGGGTCTGATGATGAACACCACGGCCTAATGAGAACGGGTCTGATGAGTACGGGTCTGATGATGAACACCACGTCCTGATGAGTACGGGTCTGATGATGAACACCACGTCCTGATGAGTACGGGTCTGATGATGAACACCACGTCCTGATGAGTACGGGTCTGATGATGAACACCACATCCTGATGAGTACGGGTCTGATGATGAACACCACGTCCTGATGAGAACGGGTCTGATGATGAACACCAAGACCTGATGAGTATGGGTCTGATGATGAACACCACGTCCTGATGAGAACGGGTCTGATGAGTACGGGTCTGATGATGATGAACACCTTGGCCTGATGAGAACGGGTCTGATGAGTACGGGTCTGATGATGAACACCACAGCCTGATGAGTACGGGTCTGATGATGATGAACACCACGGCCTGATGAGTACGGGTCTGATGATGATGAACACCACGGCCTGATGAGAACGGGTCTGATGAATACGGGTCTGATGATGAACACCAAGGTCTGATGAGTACGGGTCTGATGATGAACACCACGGCCTGATGAGAACGGGTCTGATGATGAACACCAAGACCTGATGAGCATGGGTCTGATGATGAACACCACGTCCTGATGAGAACGGGTCTGATGAGTATGGGTCTGATGATGATGAACACCTTGGCCTGATGAGAACGGGTCTGATGAGTACGGGTCTGATGATGAACACCACAGCCTGATGAGTACGGGTCTGATGATGATGAACACCACGGCCTGATGAGTACGGGTCTGATGATGATGAACACCACGGCCTGATGAGAACGGGTCTGATGAATACGGGTCTGATGATGAACACCAAGGTCTGATGAGTACGGGTCTGATGATGAACACCACGGCCTGATGAGTACGGGTCTGATGAATACGGGTCTGATGATGAACACCAAGGTCTGATGAGTACGGGTCTGATGATGAACACCACGGCCTGATGAGAACGGGTCTGATGAGAACGGGTCTGATGATGAACATCACAGCCTGATGGGAAACGAACTCACAACCCTGGCGTTGCTAGCGCCATGCTCTACCAACTGAGCTACAGGGGAAACACACAGAGGTGTTGCGTAGTCACTTTACCCCTACCTATATGTACAAACCTACCTCAGTTACCTCGTACCCCCCCCCTGCACATCCACTCAGTGCTGGTACTCCCTGTATATATCCATGTTATTACCTCGTACCCCTGCACATCCACTCAGTACTGGTACTCCCTGTATATATCCATGTTATTACCTCGTACCCCTGCACATCGACTCAGTACTGGTACTCCCTGTATATAGCCATGTTATTACCTCGTACCCCTGCACATCCACTCAGTACTGGTACTCCCTGTATATATCCATGTTATTACCTCGTACCCCTGCACATCCACTCAGTACTGGTACTCCCTGTATATATCCATGTTATTACCTCGTACCCTGCACATCCACTCAGTACTGGTACTCCCTGTATATATCCATGTTATTACCTCGTACCCCTGCACATCCACTCAGTACTGGTACTCCCTGTATATATCCATGTTATTACCTGGTACTCCCTGTATATAGCCATGTTATTACCTCGTACCCCTGCACATCCACTCAGTACTGGTACTCCCTGTATATATCCATGTTATTACCTCGTACCCCTGCACATCCACTCAGTACTGGTACTCCCTGTATATATCCATGTTATTACCTCATACCCCTGCACATCCACTCAGTACTGGTACTCCCTGTATATATCCATGTTATTACCTGGTACTCCCTGTATATAGCCATGTTATTACCTCGTACCCCTGCACATCCACTCAGTGCTGGTACTCCCTGTATATAGCCATGGTATTACCTAGTACTCCCTGTATATATCCATGTTATTACCTCGTACCCCTGCACATCCACTCAGTGCTGGTACTCCCTGTATATATCCATGTTATTACCTCGTACCCCTGCACATCCACTCAGTGCTGGTACTCCCTGTATATATCCATGTTATTACCTCGTACCCCTGCACATCCACTCAGTACTGGTACTCCCTGTATATATCCATGTTATTACCTCGTACCCCTGCACATCCACTCAGTACTGGTACTCCCTGTATATATCCATGTTATTACCTCGCACTCTGCACATCCACTCAGTACTGGTACTCCCTGTATATATCCATGTTATTACCTCGCACTCCCTGCACATCCACTCAGTACTGGTACTCCCTGTATATATCCATGTTATTACCTCGTACCCTGCACATCCACTCAGTACTGGTACTCCTGTATATATCCATGTTATTACCTCGTACCCCTGCACATCCACTCAGTACTGGTACTCCCTGTATATATCCATGTTATTACCTCGTACCCCTGCACATCCACTCAGTACTGGTACTCCCTGTATATATCCATGTTATTACCTCGTACCCCTGCACATCCACTCAGTACTGGTACTCCCTGTATATATCCATGTTATTACCTCGTACCCCTGCACATCCACTCAGTACTGGTACTCCCTGTATATATCCATGTTATTACCTCGTACCCCTGCACATCCACTCAGTACTGGTACTCCCTGTATATATCCATGTTATT